>NC_143562.1:58785000-59092500 GCF_054136105.1 Typopeltis vanoorti
TATGTTAAAATAGTTGAAACTTATGTTCCATAATGTTTCAACTAATTTTAATATATTTGATATGAAACATGCTTCATACAGAACACATTTCCTAATGGAAGCATATTTCATGTACTAGCAGAGGCGTAGCTAGGGAGGGATGGAGGGGGCGGTCTGTCCTGGGCGGCACTTTGAATCTTTTTGAACTTTTGCAGTTAATTCTAAAATACAGTCTCGAGAACTAATTTCCAAATATTGTAATACTGACGCGAATGTAAGTGTTGCTAGTTGTGAGAGGAGTGTTTCTAAATTGAAATTGATTAAGAATTACCTACATCACTATGAAATTGACTTCGCCAATGTCATCGATTTTGCTAACAGAAAAGCAAGAAAAATAACATTTTAGAATGCTGAAATTAAAGTTTTACTTCAAAAATAAACAGTGTTTTAATTTATTTCCCTATACGTCGTTTTGACTTTTTGTAGTATTTTTGGTGTGTATTGAGAGGGGAGGCAAATTCAGGGACCGCCCCGGGCAGCAAAAGCTCTGGCTACACCACTGTGTACTAGTTAGATGTGTTTTCTTATTTTTCTCTCTTGTTTCATACCAACATCCTTAAGTTCCTTTTTCCCTTATTTCTGCCAACACATGGTACTATGTACTATAGGTTTCTGCAACTGTGTGTGTGTGTGTGTGTGTGTGTGTGTGGTAGTATGACTGATAATTATATAATTTGCTGTTACCGCTTCCAAATATCTTTTTGCAAATGCATTAAGGCTGAATTCAAGCTGAATGAAACAATCACAAGCTGGTATGACAACAGCTAGGATAAATTATTTTAATAAAATTAAATATATAAAACAATTTATCAAAGGTAACTAGGTAACCAGCTGCATAACAAAAGGTACAGTTTGCATGGCTTTTGCCATCTGTTTTTTTTTTTATTACACAATCTATAAACTTTTAGACTCATCGTAACAAACTGCAGAATAAACAATAAATGAGAATGCATCCATCATACAAATCTATTCTCAATCCACTCTTGAAGAATGATTCAAGAGAATGAGAGTTGCAAACGCTCTGCACAGTCCACTTTACATCTGTTAACGTGTTCTTGCAGCAGCAGATATTCTTCCATGGACAGAAAAAGAAAAAAGCACTGCACACTGCTTTTTGCTCCCAGAGGATTAAGCTGAACCACTCAAAAAAAAAGAATTTTCTATTATGTCATGGTTATCTTCTGTATAATTCTTTTAAAAGATAGAACAACAGCACAAGCATAAATGCCAGAAGGATCACTCTATGCAATATATAATAATAATAATTTGAGAATTAACAGACTTGATTATCATTGCTGATAACATCATTACTTGTGAACAACCCCTGGCAACATGATTCTATCTGTTAACATTGCTTTATTAGTAATAAAACACTGACCATGTTGCTCTAACTCATCTGTAACATTTATTTGGCTTTCTTTCTAGAAAGGTTTGTCAAACTATGTGGCAGACTAACTTACTGTGCAGAACAGTTTGCTATAAAGGAAGATGATCCCTTGATAAATTCAACTGCCAGTTTTACTTCTTTGTGTGAATGTAACGTACGTAGATTGAGCATATCGGGTTGCAATGTTTTTACATGCAATTCTGATCAGCTTTCATAGTTAATCTGACCCTTTCAATAATAGTAGAATGGAGAGTGAGAGAATAAATTTCTCTTTATAAAATTCATAGGAATAAATTCCTTCTAGAATGTTCTGATTCATAGAGCACCAGTGCTGGATTTACGTATAAGCTAAAAAAGCTACAGCTTAGGGCCTCGCAATCTGCCGGGGCCTCAAATAAAGAAACAAAAAGACCAGCTGATATAATTTAAAACAGTCTGGGTTTTGTATAGCTTAAGGCCTCAGCAAGTCTAAATCCGGCCCTGCAGAGCACCTATGGTCACTAATCAGTTTCAGGAGCACACTGGCCATGTTGCTTGTTTTTTGTGACCTTCCCAATTTCTAGATCTCAATCACAGTGTTCTAAGCCTATACATGTGATCATTAATATCCCTCTTCATTAACGATATTATAAATTCTAATACGTTAAGGTGCAATTGTAAAACTATATAATAACTAGTGTCTACTAACTAAGCTTTCTGCAGTTCAGTCATTTCAATGAAGTCCTTTAGTTAGAAAGATCTAGGCTCAAATACTGTCAACCTTTATCAGGGCTTTTTAGCTGAAAGTCAGCCAGGAGAACATAAGCAAGGTGCCATAAGCTAACCACCTTATCCTAAAAGTATGGCTGCAAAAGCCAAGAATACCTGGCAGGCCACAAGCCTTAAGGTACTGCAGGTTATTATTAATACTTAGTAACTATCTGTATTACTGTCTCGTATAATCACCATTCGTGACAAAAACATGATTCATTATAAGATATTCTCTGATGTTTGTAATAATTTCTTAACTATTCACCCCCCCCACACACAAACATGAAATTAGCAGGCTGACTCAGTTATCTGGTTTTTCAGACGTGCTTGGTTGGCTCAGAGGTGTGCATGTGCGCATGCACACACAGTTTATAATTAAAAAAAAAACAATTTTTTTTAAAAATTTAGTTTGCCAAGCAGATAGCATAGCATATTCACTCTCCAAAAAATAGGCCATGGGTTCTAATTTCACTGCAGCATAGATTTTCATCATCCAGTGTGATGTGACTACCCTGCTTACTGGATGCTTGAAGTGGCTTGAAAAAGTTCCATGTATGCCCTTTAAAGCAAAGGAAATCAGATAAACTCCACAGTAGTAAAAAAAAAAAAAAAAGTTTACAACCTGTCTTAAGTATGATTCATATAAAATATCTGAGATAGTGGTTAACTGACTTGTAGGAGAAGTATCTGAATAATGAAGGATTATCCAGACACCTCTCCTGCAAATAAATTTTTTTTTTTTAAATTCTAACTAACCTCAGTCACACAGATATCCCCCCACTGCAAATGATAGCACAAAAAGAATGAGAGACTACAAACAACCATAGCAGATTTTTCCTCTCTCAGTTCACACTATAAGAAAAGTAGATAAAAGCCTCAAAGACTGACGAAAAAACAGCAACAAGAGAAAAGGGAAAATTAAAAGCTAAACACTGAAATTTTCAAAATAAGGGGATCTATTGATGCATTTCTGTTGAATTATGTTCTATTCTCATTATGCTTCATTTATAATATTGTAAATAAGGAATATGAAATTAAACAGACAAAAAACAAAACAAAACATTTGCCTAGAACCTATCCAATTAAATAAAAAACATTTAGAGCAACATGAATTTTCTAAAAATGTGAATTTCTGTTTTAATCTAGGGAGCTATCATAATCTGATGCCACTGATCCAATTTGTTGATCTGTCTCATTTGAGGACTATCTCTTTTACTAACCTTCTGATCACATAATCTTGCTGACCAATCAGATGTCTGCATCTGATAACATGGCAAAATCATCATTATTATTATTATTATGTGACACCTCCAGGGAGTCCAAAGGCTCATCGAGAGAAAGAGAGTGCCAACAGCATCGAATGATTAACCCCGTTGAACTACTAACCATGCTCAAACTTGCTTAACTTTTTGTGAGCCATTAGTAGCAGAGGCTCTACTAATCGACCAACCTTTATATACTCCCTCAAAATACTCCTTAAACTGTTGATCAAAAGCATCAAAACATTATCACTCTTACATAATTATGTCCATGTCTCATTCCATAACTCAAAACATAGAGAACTAGCAACTGGGGAATGAGACATGGATATCACTATATAAGAGTGATTTTTGATGCTTTTGATCAACAATTAAGGAGTATTTTTAAGGAGTTTAAGGAATATTAAGTTTTTACTGATATTCTGTTGTGGGTACTATGACTGTGAACTAGTTCAAAGCAAAGTATGATAGATAGCATGCAAATGTTGGATCATATATATAATTTTTTTTTTGTTTGTTTTGGTTAACTGCTAGAAGTTTGGCAATATTCAGAATTTCTTGATGAAAAATAGCTTTACCATTCACATTGTGTTTAGTAATAAATACAGATCTAGTAATATATACAGATATCTGATTGATAGTATTTAGCCTTATGGCTGTCTGGGGGTAGCTATATATATATATGCCACCATCTAGGGAAATGATTATGAACAAGGTGGTTTCCCATTGCCTTCCTTGCCATCCTATTATCTTATGACTAGCCTGTGAGTTCATGGGGCCAGTTTGCCTGCTTGCGGGATGAAAAAACCCCAGATAAACTGGTGGAAAAAACCTTGTTGTCCATGCCCAAGACTGGTTAACTTGGCTATGACCAAAGAAGATCCTTAAGCTCCTCATGTCATATATACAGATCTACCAGGGTTAAATTTTTATGTTATAAATGACCACTTTACTTGGATCACACTAATTCTGAAATAGATTTTGCTTTCAATCACTTTGTTTGTTGATAAAATTTGACAAAATGAATAATATTTTTACACAATAAAAGTGTTTTCTAAATATTAATATATACAATGGAATTGTAATTTTATTTTCTATACTGTAAAAAAAGCAATTGAAATGCATTTTGAGAAAATCATGTATTACAATTTGTAATGAAACAATGGGTAATTTCAGTTCATTGTGGAATACATTGTGGAATATTTCAATTTCTTTCCAAGTTTTTCCAGTGCCTCTGTAGTGCAATTAGAAGAATGATGGGACTTTGGGCTCTCTGATTGGAAGAGATCCTGACATTCTTGTTGTGACTAGAGGAATCTGGAAACTGTAACACCAAGCCAAAAGATATTTAAATCTTCTTGAAGGGAAATAATATTAGCATGACTCAATGCTCCCCACCTTTATTCCCATAGTAATTTCTTTATTTTCATTTCAGTCCCATGTACTGTTTTTTTTGGCCAGAAACTTATAACTTATTTAAACTTAACTTATTTCAAAAATTAAGTTTTTTAAATTTTTAAATTTTTTTAACTTATTTATAAAAATAACCCCTGCATAATTTGCTGGTATCATTGAAAAAGATAATCTCTTATATATCTGACTAATTTATTATCCATTCCCATCTTCCCTAACTTTTGTTATGTAGTATAGTACTCTTTACCTATCAAATGCCTTTATTTAAATATCCAAGAATATCACTATATTTGTCTCCCTTATCATAAAATGCAAGTTGACTGCAAAAGCAAAAACCTCATACTAACAGGAATACTACTGTAGAGAATCCTGCCTATCAACATTATCATGCATTTTATTCACAACTAATCTCTCCAATGCCTTAACTATAATTGCAGATATACAAACTAGTTCTATAATTGGATAGATCTGTCTTAATATCATTCTTCAGGAGTGACACTATTTTGTCCTCTTTTCACTCCTTTGAAGGATCTTTCTGATTGCAAAACTCATTTAAACAACCTAATGAAAGAACAAAGCCAACTCTTTTACACATTCCCTCAAATGATGTGGTGATATGCTGTCTATTCCAACATCCTTATTAACATCTAGTCTACTTAACATTTCACACACCACACACACACACACATCTATTCTTTCATTCCTAGCCCCTTTAGCATTTGCATCCATGGTTGTCCCACTACTGTCACCCTTCTGTAATTTTTATTCCTCACTTGCCATGTAATGGAAGATGTCTCTTGAATTTTTCTTTTGCCTAACCAGGCAATCCCCTCATCATGTCAGCATACTTTAAAACACCATATATTCTTTTTGGATGCTATGTCAACCAGTGGTGCACTCAGGATTTAATCTTGGAGGGGAGAGGGAGGGAGCGAGTTGAGGAGACGATTTGAGAATACACACTATGCATTGCATATGACCTATGACTGAGCATCTGCAGGGATTGCCAATACATGATACCCGTGATCTCCTCTGGCACAGCTCAGACAAATGAAGTAGCGCTCGGTCTGCCCGAGCACTGCTTCGTTTGCTTTGCGTTTACAGCGGCAGGTATTCCCGAGAGCTATAGGGTAATCCGCTTATGTGACCGCTAATTCATAAGTAGAAATAGAAGACACGACACAACATAAATAAAAAAAATGAATTTTAGTTAGGAAAAGATTTTAAAAAAAATTTCTAGTGTTTTCTTTCCTTTTTCTTTTCTTTTTTTGGGGGGAGGAAGGGGCCCTTGGCCTCCTCCCTGGGTGCACCACTGGTGTCAACATCCCAGTGGGCAGTTTCCATTATACTTGCACCAGCATGTCTAGTGCAAGCATAATGGGATGAACAGTGCCATCATATCACATTCAAAGTCATCTTTGTCCATTTTTCCATTGAAATGCACACACACACTGGTCTCTGCCTACCTACCTATTCTATGTAACCCAGAATGGATATGAAAGTGCTCTGACAGTGAATTCTATGAATGATTTAAATAAATTATAATATACCGGAATAAACTCATGTAAAATATTATTTTATTAGTATATTAGTTATCTTATTAGATACTTCGGTGGCGACTTTTGGAATTGTCAGTTATTGTTCAAATAGTTTTTTAGATGTACTGAGGATGTCTTTGATACTTAGGCGAAAACTATACTAAGAAATTATTTTACGTGAGTTTATTCCAGTATTATAATTTATTTAAATATGCCTGCTCACGGTATTTCCTTATTGAAATCTATGAATGATATCATAAATTGGCCACTTCGCTGTTGATTCAAATTACTTAAAGTTCACTTTAACCAGCTCACTTGTCATACGTTTATTAATAAGCATAATATTTTCTACAATATGCCAAACTTTGCATATTTTTCCCTATAGGAATAAAGTGACTTTTCCAAACTAAGTTTATTCACTTACGTAAAGATGTCTGATGAGTTCCACCTTAACTCTGCATTGAATGTTGTTAGCTTAAATATCCTGGTATAATGAATATGAGAAGTAATTCCCATCGTTCTCAACGCAGTTCTTTAATTTGCAAAATTAACTATATTGGCAATGTTACATCAGCTGTAGCATCCCTATCCCAGTTTTCTGGGCTTACTAAGAACATATACTGATGTGGCGAGTTATATCGCGTTTTTTCACATGACAGTTATACCTTCTGAACATTTGTTTAGCTTCCTGAATATTCAAAATATTTCACTTCGTAATATTTGCCTAATCAAGCAGGGCTGGTCCAAAAGTGCAATTATTATTTTTATGTTATGTTTGTTTTACATTTTTGTTAATAAATTGGGGACAAACAAAGTAACGTTTATTCATATCTATAATCTATAAGGATTTTTTAAGTTGAGTTTTTAATGAGCTAATTTTTAGAATATGTGACTAAAAGTTGAACGTGTTTGCATAAAGATAATTGCAATGCTGAAACGAACGTTAACATATAAAGATAAGGATATTATTTTGTCTCTTTACAAGGCTTTGATAAGACCTCACTTGGACTATCGAGCACAGGTCTAGTCTCCTGGTTTTCCAATGTGATTCTGATATGTTGGAGAGAGTACAAAGGAGAGTGTTAAAAATGATACCAGGATTGTGGAATACTGATTATGAAGACAGATTGAGAATTTGTAGACTGCACAAACACTAGCAAACAGGAGAAAGAGGGGGTGATATGATTGAGACTTACAAACTTCTGAAAGGATCATACAGGATTTCAATTGATGGAATTTTTCAATTTCTGGAGGGTGGGGAAAGGATGAGAGGGCATCCTTGGAAGCTGAGAATGAAAGCAGCCAAGAAGGGGTGTGAGGGCTAGATTTTTCTCTCAGAGGGTGGTGTGTGGTTGGAATGGATTGCCTTTGGATGTTGTGAGTGCAAGCAGTGTGAATGAATTCAAGAATAAGTATGATAGCTGGTGTGTGTAGTATGTGGCCTCCCTCGATGAGTCTCTGACTCCCTGGAGGTCTCTTAATAATAGTAACATTTTATTTTATTATTATTATGTGACACCTCCAGGGAGTCCAAAGACTCATCAAGGGAGAGTGTGCCAACAGCATCGAACGATAAATCCCGTCCAACTACTAACCAGGCTCAGACTTGCTTAACTTTTTGCGTGAGCCATTAGTAGCAGAGGCTTTACCAATCGACCAACCTTTGCTAATAATAATAATAATAATAATAATAATAAAACATAAAGGGAGGTCTACACTATAGCTCTCCATATGCACATAAACCTTGTATGCCTTTTTATTCTCTAAATAAAGTAGACAGCACTTCTTGGTCTTATTTTTTTAGAAATTGGATGGCAAACTATCTTCGCTGATGTCATCGCTAGATGATTAGTGCCATCGGTGAGCGACAAAACGCAACAAGAGAATATAGTACACAACCCCAATTCTTATTTTCTTAATGCTAAGTAGCATATTATTCTGTGTTAAAACAATGTGTTCTGTGTTTAATTTTCTGAGTTGCGAGGTTCAAACTTCAGTTTCTTCCAGGAGAAAAATAAAAGAAAAGAAAAACATCTTTAAGTTCACCAAAGATCGACCAACACAAGAACCAGTGAAAAAAAGGCTTAGAAAAATTCCTCCAGTCGATTACTAGAATTCAACCTATAAAGTTTCTATTCTGCTGATTTACCATTGTGGATATTACCATCAAGTTATGGGCATCCTACATGTAAACAGGTAATCTTATTATACAAATTTACACTCTAACACCCTTTTGAAGTAATATATTGTATATTGCTGCAAAAGTGTCTCGCATTCCTTTCTACAATTATGTAATGACAATCGGATTAAGAATATAAATATCAGAAGGAAATTTACTGTAGCTGTTGAATGATTTCCACATTTCACTTCAAAGATAGCTTTATCTAATCCTTGAACATAAAATAAATCAGTTAAATGCAGATTTTGAAAGAAATGTGCTATATAAAATAAGTGTCAAGAATATTAACTGACTTTCATCAATATCGTGGACAGTTTCTGCTTTTAAGCAGAATCTCCATAGTTCAGTGGATAATGATGATGATGATGGCCTTCGGTTGAATAGACGATTTTGATTGTCTATGATGCTTCACTTAATAAAGAGTTTTATTAAGTGAAGGCAAGTTAACCGATCTGATATAGTGACAGGAATTTTTTTCGTCTTGAAAACTCGAATTTTTCATTCCATGAAAGAGTCAAACTACATGGAGAACATACACAATTAAGATATTATTTACTGTCCTTACCTTATTGCTTTAGTTCTTTCCTGGTTTGGTTCGAATTTCATAATCCCATCGAAATTTAAGATGGCCTGTGTAGTCCTGTGAAAACGTCGTTTGTATCCATAATGCTAGGCCAGCCCAGGAAAAACGTTCTATGTTCAATTCAATTCTGGTTGCCAACCAAAACTTTTTTAAAGCCTTTCTTCAACTGGTTTTTCAGTTAGTCGATCTCCAGCACTGGCAAGCAATTTTTTTCCCCTGGAAACTCTGGGTTTCATTCCATAAACTGAAGGAAATGAACTGTAGAACTGAAACTACTTCAGACAATAATGTACTGTGTTAAGGTTGGAAGACGAGATTGTAGAAGGTGCCTGCCATACTTCACCAGATGCCATTTAAGATCGTAGATAGTTTGGACAGCTATCAGTGATTGGCTATAGGTGGAGATTCATTCCCCTCAGTCTCTAAAAGTTATATTATGGCTTAAACGGCCTCTCCTACTCCCTTTGGCTAATAAAAGGTGACTAGAAGATTACTATTATATCAGGTTTTGTAAGAGGATAGAATATTTTATATTTAAAAGATTAATGATGCAAAAAATGGAAATTTTTTAAATTTATTTTTTTCTAAAGTGAATTTCAACATTAGTCTCAGAACTGACCACAGCATGTAAGAAATCTAGAATATAAGTGTAAGATTTTTCTTAGCATAGATTACTATAAATAAATCAGAAGTTTTCATTGTATGTGCACACTCATGAGTGCTGCTTATTGTTTATTAGTTCAGACGTTTCCATGCAGGTTAGCACAATGGCAATCGAGCACTATTTTGTAAAAGGAACCGATCTTCTTAAAGATTGGTCATGGACCTAATGACCTTTCCTAGTTACATGCTTTATACTCAGGGCCGGCTCTACCGATGGTGCAAAACGTGCATTTGCACAAGGCGACAAGTTTTTTTGGGATGGCAAAATTGGCATCACTATACGAAAAATAAGGGGGAATGGGCAGCAAAATATGTTACTGCACAGGGCGGAAAATTTCCTAAGGGCGGCCCTGTTATGCTATATATTTCGCTTATTTAGTAGAAAAAAGTCCGAAATTAATGGAGTTTTTGAAGATTGTTGTGAAAACAATAAGTGATAGCTAGAAAAGATCACTGTTCTTTCTGAAGAATAAGATATAAATATGGGATAATATCCGAACTACATAATAAAACCAGATAAGAGTGTGAAAAGACTGCAGTCAGCTGTAAGACTTGAGCTTTGAGAACAAACAGAAATATGCCATAATGATGAGAAATTTTGGTACCCAGAATGATTTAGACTGTTCTAATATCTTCATATGGAAGGGGTAATTAAAAAAATCAGCTGTCACCTTTTTGTTCCTACATAGGGAGTAGACGAGGCCGTTTGAGCCCTATCTAACTTTAGGAGACTGAGTAGGCAGTTCAATCTCCACTATTGGCCAATCAGAGATAGCTGGCTGAAGGCTACCACAAATTAATCGGTACGCAATGAAGAAGCGGCTAGCAAGTATCTGTTGCCATTTCGTGGTCCCTAACCCTAACACGATATTTTAATATATGAATATAGTGTGGGTTCGAGTTTCGACAGCCGATTTTCTTGAGTTTATAATTCTACGAATTCAAGAACAGAGAAGGATAACAGAGTAGGAAAATCCGGTAGAACTTATTGCATTTATGGATTGATTACAGCAAACAACTAAATGAAAAATTCCTCAATATAAAGTGTTTTTTAATGCAAGGTTTCAAGTGCAGTCTTGGTGAGTGCTGACCAAAAATTGCGTTTTGGTTGACTTAGACCAAAAGCAAGTATCCCTTTAAAAGATATAATACATGTGGGTATGCTATTACTGGATTACAGGACTAAGAATTGTGTAATGCATTCATGGTAACAGGAGTTTGCCACTGGAATAAACCATGAGACAGTTCAAAGGGCATGAGGAAAGTGTTCGTGGAAGTCCTTGTGATCGGTACACCTCTGCAGGGAATAAACATTTCTGCATATCGGAAGGTATCGCTTATAGAAGCCGACAAGCTCTATATCAAATCGCATCTCGGCTTTTTTTTATCTCAAAATTCTTGCTCCTGACGATGTTTAAATATATACTGCAGTTATTTCTTGGGGGCAAAAAATTTTTTCAAGCATACATTTTGGCTTCAACAATGTCAATAAAAGTGATAACTTGCGAAATGTTGAATGAAATCCAGATTATCTGTGAATACAGTAAAATATCTTAAAATGAGAAAATGTTCATTATTTTATTTTTTATTCATTCGTTTTGAATATAATTATTATAGATATTAAAAAAATCCGCTAACGTCTTTTAGTTCTCATAGGATGTGGCTGAGGCCATTTAGCCCTACATTTATAACGCCGTTTCTTCTGGTAGTCTACTATTATGGAAACAAACGCCATTTCTACAAGGCTATGCAAGCACCCTATTATAGATCAAATTCATGATTTAACAAAGCACAAAGTATATGTTTTTTTTTTGTAAGTAGGTAGCAAGTTGCTAAGTGAAGCACAAGAAGGGGAAGAATTAGGTAAAATTGTGTTTCCATTTAAAAAAAAAACATAAACTTTATTCCTTTGACATATCTATAAAAAATAATAACAATAATCAGCTAAGTCCTTTCATTCCCTTATAGAGAGTAGGCGAGGCCTTTTAACCCTATCTAGCTTTTGAAGATTCAGTGGGCAGTTCAATCTCCACCGTTAGCCAATCAGAGATAGCTGGCCCATGACTATCACTACTTATAGGAGGCAACCGATGAAGAGACAGGAAAACAAGTGCTGCCATTTCTTGATACCTAACCCTAACGGGACATGTTACTGTCTGAAATAATGTG
Source organism: Typopeltis vanoorti (assembly GCF_054136105.1). Classification (NCBI taxonomy): domain Eukaryota; kingdom Metazoa; phylum Arthropoda; class Arachnida; order Uropygi; family Thelyphonidae; genus Typopeltis; species Typopeltis vanoorti. The sequence continues at coordinate 58,796,981 of NC_143562.1, forward strand.
GGTTCTACTGTCGATTTTCTTGAGTTTACAGAACAAAACTCCGAGTTTTCGTGAGGAAAAGCCCGTTTTCTCATGCCAGAGATTGACTAATATGGGAGCCGGTCGAAGAAAGGCTTAGAAAAAGTCCCTGCATTCGGCGACTTGAACTTTAGCCTATTTTCGGGGGGTCTAGCGCTGGGGATGAAAGCGTCACTTCCACTGAGCTGTCACACAGGCTTCTAAACACATATTATGTAAGCAATTGTTTTAAATTTTTAAGGTATATATTAATGAAACGGCGAGTGTAACCCAGCGGATATCGCGGTTGCATGCATAGTACCACTAGGCTGCCTGAAGAAAGAAAGAACATTGTAAGTCGATTCTAGTCTCCCACTAAAGGAACAATTTTTAAATTTTTCTTATACCAGTTCCCGAGTTAGCCGATCTCTGACAATGGCAAGCAGTATTTTCTCCCAGAAACTAGGATTTTTCATCTCGAAAATCAAGAAAATTGACCAAGGAATCCAGACGATTTAAAACAATAAAATGCAGTGTTAGGGTTAATAATTATGAAATGGTGGCAATTGTCTGGCGCCATCTCATAATTTCGCACTCACCTCTTCTCTCTGGACACCAGTCAAAATCATTGATAGTCTTGGGCTATCTCTCTTTGACTGGCTAAGGGTGGAGATGGCTGCCCACTAGTCTCCAAAAATTAGTAGGGCTAAATGACCTCGTCACCTCTTTTGGAGAATTAAAAATTCGCACAACAATTACTGTATTTTTTTTTTTTTAGGTAAGAATTGAAACATTGTCTGGATGCTATGAAATATCACTGGCTGTTTTATTAATATATATCTTAAAAATTTAAAACAATTGCTTATATGATATATGTGTTTAGAATGTTAGTGGACTGCACGACTTATTGACCGAATTCAGAGCCATAATTATCATTATTAATAACACTTCCGTGCACCATTGACTCCCAGGAGGTCATTGTGAAAGTCACAAATGCATGCATTTATGTACTCGTTTCCTGTTTTGCGAAGGGAAATCGTGATATGCCATATTGGGAATGAATAACTCGCCTTCAGATGAAAAACTTTCGACATAAATATTCCTTACATAGTTATAAATATTCAACCCGGGTCTCTTCGAACTAAAGGATTTGGAAAACAGTTTTATTCATTTCAATTCTTCTTACATAGCTATCATCGATTTTGTGCAGTTCGAGATGAAAATTAGAGTTTCCAGGAAAAAAACAAAAACAGAAATCGTTAGTTTCAGTCGGAATGGGTTGAAAAAAGGTCTCGAAAGAGTTTCTCTAGTTAGCATCTACACTGGAACGTTTTTTTTTTTTTTTTTATTTTGCAATTGTATTTTCACTCTTTCATCGTTGGCAGCAAATTTCATGTTTTTTTTTTAACGACTTCTACCCATAAAAGGTTATAGACATACAGTACGTTAGTACTGGTGATCTCGGTTTGGCATTCCGCCGTGGGCATAGATGCTTGTGATTGTCTTTAGGTGAGAGATAAACGTAAAGTCTCACATCTCCCGCTGTGAGATTACCATCCCGCTTACTAGAGGTCTGAAGTGGCTGGAAAATACCCATATTTGGTCTCTAGAGCAGTATTTCCGAACTATGTAAAAATCTATAAAATTAATTAAAAAAAATCCTTAGCTCACTCTGGCTACGGATGTACCATTAGGTGGGAGCAACATAAAAATAGTCAAACCCTGTTGTATAATCAAACATGGAGTTTTTCAAGCAATTTCACAGGGCGATTGTCCTAAAAAGTTCATCTCTCGCCTAAAGACAATCAAACATTCATGACTAAGGCAGGATATGTACCCAGCCTGTTGGTTTTAGAGTAATTAACCACTCATCTATTTAGGTTTACGTGATGGATGGTGTGTATTATGATGTTCACTTCATCTCAAGCTATTCCCGTTGCCAGCCTGACTGGCTGAGTAGATATCATCTTTGCTTGCCATCGGCAGGTTCTGGATTGGAATCCTATTATACATATGGATGCTTGTCTTTAGACGTTTTTCACAGCCCACTGTGAGACCACATCTTGCTTACTGGAAACCTGAAATGAAAAAATACCATGCTTGTTCTCTATGATCTGGCTTATCTAATCCTGATACCACCTACACTGACCAATGTGCTATATGTTTCCGACCTTTTGTGGGTTCGATTCACATAAAAAATGAGAGTTCTCTCATTTTTTATGTCGAGAAAAAAAATGAGAAATCAGCCAAGTTATTTCAGAGAACTCTCATTTTTTTTCTTTCAAATATCACTCACCTTCAGTGCAATTTCAGTGCAAATCTTATTTACAATTCTGCTAAGGACCATGGGACAGCAATTCATATTCTCCACATATTTTAACAAGTCAAGAAGAAAGATAAAGTATTGTGATTGAAAATAGGAATAGAATGAACTGATGAGAGAATAATTTCTGATCGATTTATTTATGCTAATTTCCCCATAGCTACCTTACTTTTCTTATTATTATTACACCCTCCATGGAGTCGGCAGACTCATCGTGGGAGGTTTATTCAACTGACAACATATTTATCATACCGACCTCTTAAAATCCTTAACACTCCCTGCATTTACAACACATTCTGGTAATGCATTTCATTCACTGACAATTCTAAACGTATTCTACTATTCATACCCCCTATTCACCACACTCTTACATAACTTCCATGGATAACCTCTAGTTCTTATAGGAAGATTATTTACTGCATGGCGATCTCAGAGATGCTCGCCTAGTTACATGACAATATCCATGATGCTAGATCATGGATATTGTCATGTTTCCGATCTTTTGTGGGTTCGGGAGAAGAAAGATTTAATGGACTCGATTCATCTAATGACTTGTGAGACTTTTCATAGTTAGTTTCTGAATTAGTCGATCTTTGACACAAGTAAGTCGAGTTTTTCCTCCGATAAACTGATTTTTTAACAACACAACTCAGAAAAATAGGCAATAGAACTTAGCTGATTTCAAAGCAGTAATACTAGTTAGGATTAGGAACAAGAAATAATTATAGTATTGTACGTGTAGGCTCATGTTGTTCACCTAGGCACGTCATTTATGGATAGGCATAATCTTCCTGCAAATTATGATAGAGCTGGCTACCAACCGATTTAAAAAAAAAAAAAAAAAGTACGGCTACAGAGATCCATAGGGAATTGATTCACATGACAACTGCAAAATGGCCCACGACATGGATTTTGTATGGCCATATATTATTTAGTTATCACTTTCATTTGAGAACCGATTGTTTTGGTGTCATAAAAGGAAAAATGAGACACCATTCACGATTCTTTGACCAGTTAACTGAACTGTAATCGGAAATTTCATCATACATATGATTTAAACTCATTACTTTAAGTAAAGTATAGCGTACCAGTTATATGAAAGAATAATGGATCATGTGTTGAGCTTTTGAACAGGCAAGAATTTTAGGACAGTTTATGACTCCGATCCAGTGCAACTATGATATTCTACCCTGATTTTCATCAATTAAGGAACAAAAAGAAAAATCGCGATAACTCAAACACTGTATGATGAATTTTTATGCAATTCGGTGAACAAAGATATATATGAAGCCAATGCTCAAAACCGAGAGCCAAAATGAGATTGTCAAAGTGCCCCAATAAGGAATACGATTATTCTCTCATAAATCGGCTATTTTTCCTATTTTGATGGATGAAAAACTAAACAATCTCCATGTAAGAGAATTGGATAAATTCTCCTTTAGCACTAATAAAGATTTCTTGCATCCTAAAAGGGATTTAAACCTAGGTCTTCCCACTCGCAGGGTAAATGTTATGAGATCATCGTGACAGCGCTAAGGATGATTTTTCTAACATCTTTAGGAAAAGAACAAAAAGACAAACCACATAATAATATTTTTTAATGTCTCTGGTTCTCTGACTTGAGCATAAATGAACAGTTTTATTTACTATAAAAAGTCAATATCTAAGAACATAGTATAAGTTTAAAAATAAAAACTTGAGAATGTTTCAAGAAAATTGGGTAAAATTTTGAATTTTTTTTTTACATCTCAGATTCCACTGAATATGGTTAATAACTTTTCCATTCAAATCTTTCCAAAATGTTTACATTCATTGGCTAACATCAACAATATTTTAAGCACAAAATATCTCGATATTTACAAAGTTTTAAGTTTTAGTCTAATGATACATCCACAAGAATTCAAGTCATCTTCTAGTGGTCTTTTTATCAATGCAAACACACTTCTGAGTAACCCATCTATTGAAATTCATCGTTCCTATTTCTAAAAATAAAACAACAATGGCTGCAAAATATCCAAACACCAAGAACCACAGGGCACCTTCAATGTCTTGAACAGTTAAGGATCGTGGACGTCTATCATCTGTGGCAGATCGAATCATTTTCTTATGTTCCAGTTGTGACTTGAATATCTCATCATGGACAAATTTTTTCATGATACCACTCTGGGGAATTCTTTTGATACTGCCAAAAATAGAAAATAAACTATTTTAGTTTCACTGAGTTGGCTGTGAGATTTAAAATAGGCGCTAATATTCCGTTTCAGTACGAATTTATTTTGTGTAAGATATTACACAAGATATTACTCCTTGAAGGTATCATGTAGGTTCCTGGACAGGAACAGGTAGTGTGAATTTATTATGCAAGTTTACAGGTTAAGAGACGCAACCATAGACTGAAATTGCTGACTTCAACTACGTTTAGGGGAAAAAAACAACAAAAACCCTATTGATTTTGTAGAATGCATAAAAACATTATATTACATTATTAAAATAGATGAAAATTTATCTTTTATTTAAATTATAATATGTTTCACTTACATTTATAAAATTACAATGAAACGCAAGATTACCGGCCTGGTTGCTGAGTGTTTAATTCATCTGTTCTCCAACCAACAGGCTGCGGTTCGAATCCAGCCATAGTATGGATGTTTATGATTGTCATTAGATGGAAGATGAATCTCATCACTCGGTGTGAGATTGCCGACCGATTATTGGAGGCTTGAAGTAGCTTGGCAAAGTTCCATGTTTGGCCTCTTGAGTATGGTTTTCGCACTATGTTAAAAATACAAAAATATAGGATATTAATAAAAAAAAATCGTAATTCCCCCACAATATGAATGTACTATGGGTTTACAAAAACCTTTTGTGAGCGGGAGCCACACACACACACACACACACACACACACACACATATATATATATAAACTTCTACACAAAACATCGAACGAAGAATCTCGCTATGCTCGAACCCATCTCGTAAAAATGCGTTTATTTTGTGATTATCTTTAGGTGGGAGATAGTTTCATCTCCTGGTGTGAAACTATCTCTCCGCTTATTGGAGGGCTCAAGTCGCTTGAAAAAGTTCCATGTTTGGTCTATAGAGTAGGGTCTCCGGACTATGTAAAAAATTAAAAAAATTAGAAAAATTCGTAGCCTACCCACGGTACGAAAATTACTATAAGTTTAGAAATAACCTTTCGTGGGCGGGAGAAACAACAATAAAAAAAAACATGAATCATTCACATTGTTATAGTAAACCCCTTTGTTGTTCAGAATGTTTGATTTTTTTTTAAGAGCAGACAAACTAGAAATATTTTAGCTTTTTGATTCATTGATGTTATTTATCGAAAAAAGAAAAAAACAACAACTCACATTCTGTCAAATGGTTTCTTCAATGGCGATTCTTTTTGGAATGCAACACTTATCATAGATGTATCGAACGAATCCTTGGAAAATACAAGCTCTTCTCTTAGCCCTGAGATGCTGATCAGCAATTGCGCAGGAAATGTCTCGTAAATAAAGGCATAACGACTTTCTAGGATACGTGACACAGCGGTATTTCTTCTGGATATGACGTTATTACTTTTGTCTTTCAGCATCGATTGGCCAAGTGCGTGGGAAAGACCATGAGCCGCTTCCTGTGGGGGAAAAAAATATAAAATAAAAATAATGACTTTTTTTATGAACGATTCAGCTTTTCTGTGTCATCAAGAAGTATTAACAATGAAATGAAAAGAAACTATTACACTCAAATCTGAATATATGCTGGTTCCCACGAATGTTCCACAAGTGTAGCTTCCTTCAGAGACGGCACGATGCAGTTTGTAGAACGTATCCACTGCTGGATGTACTTCGGGGATTAAAATGTAAGACAAGATCGATCCACTGTAACTACAGGTAAAGACCATGGCAAAGAGACTCCAGGAACCAAATAGAATCCTCATGGGGCCGGATTTCCAATAGGACAGCCTTCCTCCTTTTTGTGAAAATAACAAACAAACAAAAATGAACAACTTGAAGAAAATAAGTTAGAAAATAAATACGGAGTTACACTTACACTTACAAAGATAAAGTTCACTTAGGACTTTCCATGTTTGACAATCAGAAGTAATGTCATTTCTGATTATATGTTTATTATTATTATTATTACTATTATTAGAGGGCGCTGTGTAGGCATACGAACGGTTGCAAGGTTGTATCGCTGGTCCAGTTTTTATACTTTAATGTGGTTCAAACTCCTGTTGTTAATTTAAAAGTGTCACAAAGTAACTCTTCTTGTCACGCTGAAGACAGTGATATATAATTCATCGAAAGCGGCCAAATGAAACCCAAATTTTGAGTGTGCTGAAAATTGAGCAGAGTTCACCGTAGTCACTAACGAGCATAGAACAACGGACGTCGCCATCTTTACAGTTGTCCAAGGGATGAAAGGTGAGTCATGAAATGCAACAAGTGCCTGAAGGAATTATCGTCCGACGGAAGTCATATAACCTGCAGCAAATGCCTTAGGAATCTTCACTTTATATGTTCCGGATTCTTAGAAACGACATGGCACCGCAAATCCAATGCTATGCGAGAGGAATGGAAATGCCTATACTGCAGAGAGAACAAAGAAACGCCGCCACCCACGATGCAACTGATTACGCCAGAGGCAGAATCGGGCGATGAACTGAACAGACAAAAAAATACCGGTGAGTCTTATAATTTGAGTTCCGTAAATTTATTACTAGAAAAAGGTTTAGAAAATATAAAAGCCAGCTTGGTAGATCTTGTCCAAGAACTATTTGATAAACAGAATAAACAAATAACAAAAAAATTAGCGAATATGAAGAGTTTGATAATTTAATAATTCAAAAGTCGAAGAAGTCTTACAAACGGTAAAAGACATTAAAACCAGCATTAATGCACTAACTGACAGGTAGCACAAATTGATAAAAGACACATCGGAACTCCGTCAAGAATTTAATTCCCTGAAACTGCAATACGAAGTTTTAAACTAACAACAACATAAAGAAGACCTTGTCATAAAAGGTCTTCCAGAAACTGAATCCACAGAAAATCTCAGAGACGTAGTTTTAAAGTTAGGCCATGCAATTGACATCCTCCCTACAGCATAATGATATTGAGACCATAAATCGGATTCCCAGGAAGAACAAAAATCAAAACTTGCCACAACCCGCACCAGTAATAATCCATCTGACAAGCAAGGCTACAAGAGACAATCTCAAAAAAACCAGCAGACTGAAAAAAACAGTAGTCACGGATTTAAATGCATCGCAAGACAATACGCCAATCTTTCTCTCTGAGTATTTAACACCTTTCAATCAGAATCTTTTGAACCAAGCAAGAAAGAAAAAACAAAAAAAGTATCAATTTTTATGGATCAAAGATGGCAAAATATTCTTGAGAAAGTCACAGACTTCAAAATCTATACAAATAAAAAGCTCGGAAGATATAGATAGGTTGCAGAGTGAAACAAAAGACTCCAACTTAGTTCAATAAGAAGATCTCAACACAACAAAAATGAATCTGAACCAACAGATAGATGTAAGTACACCAGAATACATCAGTAATTGCACTTTCGAATCGCTTGATGCATGGAAACAACACACAGTACAAGCGAGAGGTCTCCCAATCTTGCATATTAACAACAGAAGCATCCGAAAACATTGGTTATTGTTACCGGCTTATCTGAGGAATTACACTGATATTATTGATATATTGATTCTAACAGAAGTATCCATAACTAATGACGAAGCGACTGCTTTCCAATTCTAGGCTTCCAACAACATAGATCATGCCGCCAAACAAAAAGAGGGGATGGAATATTAATAATTATCAAACAAAAATTAATAGCAAAAGAAAAAGGCTTATCAGTTTTGAGCATGCTGAAACCCTTTGCCTCGAAATCACTAATACCACCAATAGACAGCATCCCATAACACTAAATGCTATTTACAGGCCACCAAACCTAAACATGATAAAATTCTTGCACGAACTCAATTACTGGCTTTCACGACAAGAAATATGCTCAACCGAATACTTAATGATAATTGGCGACATAAACATAAATATTGCAAGCGAAAACCTGAACAACAGTGTACAATACCCAGACACGCTATCCATGTATAATCTAATACCAACAACACCACCATGTACTAGAGAAGAAATATTCGGAAATACTATTACTGCCTCCTGTCTAGCTCATATAAACGTCAGAGCACCGCCAAACAGTTACACTGCATCAGTCATAAAGTGTAAAGTAGCAGACCATTACTTCACCGCTCTAAACCTGCAACCAAGACAATATCCATGCAATGTCCCACAGAAGAAAAGCGACAGAAAACAATAATAGACGAAGAAATAGTCAACCACGAAATAAGAAAAAACAGACTGGGAACACCCGGCATCAGATTCAGCAGATATCTTATACAACAACATTAAACTCACACTGGAGGAAATATATAAGAAAACTACAAAGAAAGTCAGAATTCGTTCAAAAACAACACAAAATCCTTGGATAACACAAAACTTAATCCTAGAAATACACAGAAAGGACGCTTTATGGAAAGAATTAAAGCGATATCCAAATAACACAGCTTTAAAAACTGAATATAAGATAACAAGGAATCGCCTTACAACACAAATCAGAAATGCAAAAAGAAGCTACTACAGACAACTAAACTCTGCACAGAACAACATGAAACAAACCTGGCATCTGATCAATGAGATGCTAGATTTTATTCCCAACACCACCGCCTCCGAAACCATAAGACGCAAAACCTATCCAACAACTAGCAAATGACTTTAACCAATACTTTGCAGACTCTATCCATGAACTGCACAGAAATATTCCCCCAATCACAAAACGTGACAATCTACTTGGACCACAATCAAAACAGACATTATGGTTCCCAACCATAAAAGAAACAAAACTTTTCTCTGCAATACATCAAATCAAACCAAACAAAGGCCCAGGAATTGATGGTATAAGACCTAAAGATATAAAGCAACATGCAAGTAGTTTAAGTCTTATCCTACTAAAATTAATAAATAAAATATTTAAAACAGGACAAATAAGTATGCTAAAGACCGCCATAATCACATCCATATACAAACATGGAAAAAGAAATTTAATCAGCAATTACAGACCCATAACAATATTACCAATTATCAATCATATTATGGAGCGGATCATACTGAAGAAACTCACAGCATACACAGAGACCTTTCATATTATCCCCAAAACACAATATGGTTTTCAGAAAAATAAGGGAACAACATCTCTCTTGGAAGACTTTACAGGCGTAATTAATACCGCCTTAGACAAAAACAAAATTGCCATGGTAGTCTTTATTGATCTAACTAAAGCATTCGATACACTCACACATCAAACCTTGTTAGAAAAGCTGAGGCATGTTGGAATAAACGGGCCTCTTCACAGGTAGGTGGTTTACAAACTACCTTCAAAATAGAAAGCATATCACACGTATCGGGTTAAACCGAAGCAGAGAGCTACCAGTAACCTGTGGAGTACCACAGGGAGCTGTACTCTTCCCAACTCTATTCAACATTTACACGCACGATATTAATCAGCTACCACTCAAAGGTAAGATATTCCAATAAGCAGACGATACAACATAATATCCATCCATAATAACGCAAGCATAGCCCAAACAAATATGCAACATGACATAAATCTGATCATAGACTAGCTCACGAAAAACTCCATACACCTAAACTCAGAAAAGACAAAATTAACGATATTCAGAAATCCACTGACTCGACCAGTTGATAACAAATATATAACCATCCAACATCCACTTTTCAACATAAAAAACACACAGAACAGCAAAACTACTACAATCACTCAGGTTGAAACAATATGATACCTTGGAATTTACTTCGATGCAGATATGAACTGGAATAGCTGCATGAATCATCTACACAACAAACTCTGAACAATAAGTGGCAAACTCTACAGGTTAAAAGACATAGTTCCTATACACCTAAAAACACCAATACAGTACAAAATGATAAAACTGATCTTTTGGGAACAAAGAGAAAATAACGACATTATATACATTGGAATGTCAGAACACAAATTACTGACAGCAAAACATTTATGTCACTATGCAGCTTTGCTAAAACATTATTTCGATGCCAACTACAGGACAGTCAGAAATACATACCGTATAACAAGACCTCAGACAACTAATTATATCACATATAAATACAATAATCACTACGGAAAGGCCACGCGAAACTTCTACATCCCAGACATGATAAACAAATTACCTTTTGAATACAGAAACCTTACAAACTACAATAGCCTGAAAAGAGCTCTAAAGACATACTATGAACAAGAAACACGCACCCAAAATACCATACAAACTTAATGAAACACAATATATTCGTTCAGGCTTCCAGTTCAGTGATGCATCAATACATTCCAAGTTACTGTGTGTGTGTGTGTGTGTGTGTGTGTGTGTGTGTGTGTGTGTGTGTGTGTGCGCGCGCGCGTGCGTGTGTGTGTGCGCGTGCGTGCGTGCGTGTGCGTGCGTGCGTGCGTGCGCGCGCGAATTTCTCAATCGTAGCTTTCGTAGCTTTCCAACATAGCAAAAAAACAATAAATAATAACCAACAGGTGTCATCCTCAGATAAGCTTACATATAAGCTTCGAGGATGAATGCAGAGAAATTAGTTCTCATCCAAGATGTATCCAAATGCATGTAATGTACGTATCACATGTAAACAAATGTATGTAATAACCGTAACAAAAGTATGCAATACAGAGTGATTATATCCATTGATATTGTACATATAGAGTTTAAAATTGCAAAGAGACATCTGTAATAATCATCATTATGAATATTATAATAATATACGTTGTAAACAGTTATTGTTTTTATTATTATTTAAAAAAACTTTATGTACGAGAAAGTATTTGTTATGCATAATTATGTTCATATAATGTATGTAATTTATCTGAGAAATAATAAAATGTTAAAAAAAATTATTTCAATTTCATGTTATTCTTATTTTAGTGCTTTCACAGTTTCAGATTTCTGTTTAGCTAAGTTGAAGTTTTTAATGTTACTTTCCGATTTGTTTTGTATTTAATATTTATAAAATTTATATATGAATACTATAAAATATATAATATTCATATATTTAAATTTATAAACTTATAAATTTTAAGAAAAATAGACATTTACCAAATACAATTTTTTTAATATATTACTTTATAAATATTCATGTTTATCTTATTAAATAAATGTTATACGTAAAAATCATATTTCATAAATGTATTTCATATTTCAGTCACATGGCTTCAGCTGTTTAATTACCCTCCAAGTTTTCATTTTATGATGCGTTTCCACCCCTCTTACAAACAATAATGTCCCCTTCACTTTTTGACTAACAATCTATTCCTTGATGATATTTTTTTAAAAATAGTTACAGATACATTAGTACAGTGTTTCTCAAACTTCAGATATCCACGTACCCCTTCTTAAATTTTCATTATTACCAAGGATCCCCTAATTAATTAATTAAAAATAAATAAATAAATTAATTAAAATAAATAAATTAATTAAAAACTAATTAACTAAAATTAATAAATTAATTTAAAATATTCATTAAATTTAAATATCTATTTTATTTGAATTTATATGTTCATGTAAACAAAAAATATGATTTATTTTTAAATTTTGGTTCTTTAGAGATGTCAGACGACACACTCCTATCAATTTCATTTGATCCAGATGCAATATCAGCGTTTTCTTGTTGCTTAGAGCTACTTGTATTTGCTATATTGCTCTCTTTTTGGGGTTTTATAAATCCAATTTTTAACCAATGATCCATACGTAAGAATTTGAAAGCTAAAAAAAATACTGTATTTACTAATATAACTCTAACTTTTTTCCCAAAATTAAAGTTAAAAAATCGTGTTGTGAGATACGTGCGGGAATTTTCGGAAACTAAAATTTTCAGAAAAAACTGAAAATGATGTGACTTACCAAGAAGCTCCTATTCGCTATCACTACTTTTAGCATCGAGAACAGTTTCTTTGTGTGTATCGTCAAAGTCATCTACCCAAATAGCGTCATCTTCTTTCCCATTATTTCAAGCAAAAATTACCAGTAATTTACAAGACTTGAGATACGTAGAGCAGCGAAGAACTGCATATGATTGGTGCGGTATTAACAAAAGATCGCGCGAACCATAGACAAAGAATAATTTCCTTCATCCGAATTCCATAATATCTGAAACACATTCACTATATGTTTCTTAGTTTTAACACGTCAATGACGGGGATGGTGTCAAGCAAAACCATATGTTCCACCGGCAACATATGGTTTTGCTTGGTCTATACAGCAGTTTCGGTTGGAGAGGGGGATGTGATTCATTAGTTAGCGCCGTTTTATCCCGGTTGTCTCTAATTGCACTGTTTGTTGAAAAATATAATGACTCCTTTAATTGTGCATAGCCGAAAATTTCCACCTACCCCCACTAACGACCTTTCGCATACCCCCGAGGGTACGCGTACCACACTTTGAGAAACACTGCATTAGTAGATGGAAGGTTAATTTATCAACTTTGATGATCTCTCACCAACAATTTAAATAGGTTTTACTCGAATTGGATTTTATTCGCCACTATAGGTGAATATATCTCTTAAAATAGTACTTTTACATTATTATGTCGAAGATGAAATTATTATTATTACGTGACACCTTCAAAAAGTCCAAAGACCCATCCAGAAAGGGCATCTACTTTACTCTAGAACTTCCATTTCCGCCACTTAATCCACAAACTACACAACACCATCTACTGCCCACCACCACCACCACTAATAAACTGTCTGTAAATTGCGTGTGTTCTCATGGCCGATTTGTCTCTATGCGTGATGAAAAACCGAGTTTTCGGGCGAAAAATCCATATAACTATAATCCTTAAAATGTCTAGAACTAATGTCTTACCTTGGTCAACTAAACACATGAACATGTACCACATAATTGGCGTTACGGGAAGAACTGTATAATGCAAAATCAGATTCACTAGGCACCCCACAAGATAGAAGACAAATCCTCCAATGATGAGCGAAAGAATCAATCCAATCCAAGCCTGGCAAGTAAGAAAAAAAAAGTGAAATCCTTTATTACAGCAGATGAATTGATTAAACAAACTTATAAAACATTTAGAACAGTGTTTCTCAACCTGTAGTCCACGACGATGGGACAGGTGGTCTGCAGGCAGACTTAAATTAATTAAATAAATATATTTTTTAATTATCCAAACAAATGAAAATAGAATAAGTAAATAAAAAGTATTGAAATCAAATGGAGACTTAAAAAAACAATTAGAGTCAGAATGTTCAAAGGTGGAAGCAATAAAACTATATTGTTATTAAAATAAAAAGCCAAAAGGCTAGTTTTCTGGCAATAGAATAGATATTAAATGGATAAGAATCCTATATTGTTATATAGCCAGTAAGTGAAACTCAAGATCGATAACTACGATCTATGAGTTTCAATGCCGAAAAACTATCGGCGAAGGCAATTCGAAGCAAAGGTGGAGCAAGCTCCCTCACTATTCTTGATATTCTCTCATAATGTAAACCACAGCTCCTAGGAGATGTAATACTGTCATTACATTATGAGGGGAGGTCACTACCCAGACCGGTTTCAACCTTTTTTGAGGTCTCATCAGTGAGTAGGTAGACCTGGAAAATATGAAAGACAATTGACATTTATTCTTTAAGGGTGAAGCAAAATGCTTTTCATATTCCCCGCTATCTGTCGTGGTTACAGTGAGGGTAAAATTTACGAGCAGTTTGCTCGCCCTGAATGGGCATGGAGATTATGTATCGCTATAGGAGACTAATATAGTTTTTGGTCTTCTATATTTGAATATGTCCGTTGGCTCGTATGCTGCAGCTTGTTGAACCAAATCGTTGGGATGTGTGGACGTCTTTAGAAAAAATTTGGAAGCTAAGGATTGTAGATAAGAGAGAATATAGGGAATATTTGTGTCTCTGTGGAGTTGGCTGTTTCTAACATACCACGGGACGTTCAAAATCATTCTCAAGCACTTGTTCTGCACTCGCTGTATCTTAATAATGTTAGTATTAGAGGTGTGGCTCCAGGCTGGAGAGGCATAGGTGAGTATAGGACGAATCATCATCTGGTATAGCTGCAATTTGATTCTGTTGCTGAGTTTGCTATTTCAATTAATTAGCGGGTAGACTGAGCTATGGCTTTAGATGCTTTTGCACATGCAGACTTGATATGTTGGTTGAAAGATAGCTTTTTGTCGAGAATCACACCCAGGTAATTTGTTTCTTTCTGCCAGGGAATTTTAGTATTGAATAGTAACACATCTCCTGCAGGAGACATTGGCCTTTTTGAGAAAAGAACCGCTGAGCTTTTCAGGGGGTTGACTTCCAATCTCCACTTGGAGAACCAATCCTCCAGCTTTAGAAGATTTTCTTGAAGCTTTCTGGTAACGAAAAATATGAAAGCTTAGTTAAAAGAACTTACATACCTTCACTATACGAATGCCATAAAGGTGCGCTTGTATTTTGTAATTAAAATAAAAAGCCAAAAGGCTAGTTTTCTGGCAATAGAATAGATATTAAATGGACGATAAGAATCCTATATTGTTATATAGCCAGTAAGTGAAACTCAAGATCGATAACTACGATCTATGAGTTTCAATGCCGAAAAACTATCGGCGAAGGCAATTCGAAGCAAAGGTGGAGCAAGCTCCCTCACTATTCTTGATATTCTGATAGGATTCTTATCCATTTAAAACTATATTGTTGTTCACTTTACCCGTCATTATTCTACATTCTGCTGCTAAATTTATGGAAGCAGAATGACGAATAATAAAAGATGGGTGAAGTGAACAACAAAATAGTTTTATTGCTTCGGCCTTCCATTGCTGTTTTGTCAGATTTGAAGTGATCATGTGTCATCCGCATTTCAACCAATTGCTTGTTGTTTATTGATTTTTATTACTGAAGGTTTTCCTCCTTCAACCAAGGCTCAGTATACCTACAGAAGTGCTGAATGATACATGGACAAAGTGTGTTCTGAGTTAATCCCATTATTTATATATTTTTCGGAAATGTTTTTAATAATGGAAAAGTGGCTTAGAACTAGGAATTTGAAAAGAAAAGCAAATGAAACAGGTGATGCTAACCTTAATTGTGATACACGTGTTGTAACGGCGAGTAAATCTGATACTATTAAAGTAGAAGAAACAAGCAGTTCAAAGAAAACATACAGTAGGAAATATAACAGTTCATATTTGGAATTCGGGTTTACTTGGTGTGGAGATGAAAGTGAACAAAAACCTCAATGTGCTTTGTGTTATGAAGTGTTGACGAACGAGTGCATGAAACCTACGAAACTCTGACATTTAAAAACTAAACATTGTAATGTGAAAAATAAGCATATTGAAAAAAAAAAAAAAAAAGCCAATTTCAGCAACGCTTAGCGACATTAAATCATGGGTAGTTTTGGCCATGGGTTCGATTAATAGTAAGGCACTGGAAGCATCTATCTCTTAAGTTTGCGCATAGCGAAAACAGGGAAACCTCATTCTATCGGGGAAAATTTGCTATTTTCAGCAAGAAAAGATGTGGTAAAAACTATGTTTGGCAACAAGTTGCTAAAAGATGTTGATTTGACTCCTATTTCAATGACACTGTAGGTCGCAGAATTAATGACATGGCAGGTGACGTATAATCTCATTAATCGAAAGAGTTAAGAAGAGCCCTTATTATGCGTTACAAATAGATGAGACTACTGATGTTACAAATGATGCGCAGTTAATATGCTATGTAAGATATGCGCACGATAACAACATTCATGATGATATTCTGTTTTGTAGAACTTGGAGATTGAACTGCCCGCTCAGTCTCCAAAAGCTAGATAAGGTATAAAGGCCTCACCTACTCCCTATTGGGAAATAAGAGGCGTTAGCTGATTTTTTATTTTTTTTTATTTTTGATTTTTCATCCCAAACAACTGGAGAAGAAATATCTCACACTCTCAATAATTACATAATACACAAAGAAATCCAGTGGGAAAAATGCATGGGTTTCTGTTCGGAGAGGCATAGTTGGGGTTGTTTCTATGGTCAAGGAAGTGGCTCCGGATATGAATCGTGTATATTGTTTCATACATAGGGAAAGGTTGGCCTCCAAAGGAATGCCACCAGAATTTAAAATTGTGCTATACAACGCTGTAAAGCTACTTAATGTTATTAAGACTAGACCGCTAAATAACAGGTTATTTTCAGTATTCTGTGATGAAATGGACAGTGAATATATACAACTTTTGCTTCATTCTGAAATATGCTGGATTTCCAGGGGTAAAGTACTAACAAACTCATTTCAATTAAGGCACGAAGATTTATTGTTTGTAAATGAACGTAATTCTGATTTTGCATCACTCGTTGTTGACGAAGCATGGTTATCAACACTATCCTATCTTTCAGACATTTCTTTTCGAAATTAAACGAACTAAATCTCTCCCTTCAGGGAAATTCTTTAACTGTTTTTGATGCCTACGACAAAATAAAGGCATTCAAGAGAAAAAAAAAAAAAACTGGTGTTGTGCATTAGTTATGTAAAAGAGATAATTTGCAAGTTTTCCAACATCGGAATCTTTTTTAGTGGAAAATGATATTTTCATTGATTTGGAGTTTCTGGAAAGGGTTTGTGACCACCTCAAAACTCTGAAACATATTTATTTTTATAACTTTTATAAGAAATTTCCGTGGTTTCAAGATCGCTTTCAGGCTTGCAGTCACAAGAACGACCTTTCGTTATCGAAAAAAGAACAGTTAATTGAGCTTTCAAGTGACAGTGGGCTTAAAATGCAATTCCGTGATCTTGGTGTGGCTCGATTCTGGATCTCTCCTTCAGTGAGAAGGAGAGATCCAGAATCACTGAAGAAGCACTGAAAATCGTCATGTAGTTTTCTACAACCAATCTTTGTGAGAAAGGATTTTCATCGCTAAATGAAATAAAAATAAAATACAGAAATCGTCTTAGTGTGTGTTCCGATCTTTGACTGAAGTTGACCAATATTGAGCCAGATATCCAGCAACTCTGCAAAGGCCAAGAAGGTAAACCATCTCATTAAAAGTAAGTAGTAACATAATTATATCATATTATTTATTTGGACTACAGTTTCTGATTATTCTCGTTACTGGTTTTGGAATTAATCCATTTCCAAAATCGGACAAAATTGGGGGTGGAACGAAAGTTACGCAAAGTGCCATCATGGGGAGGCTCAGCTTTGCTGGCGAGGATGATAGCTGCCCGTGTCCTTTAGCGAAGTTCCGTATTTCGTACGGTCGCTTGCGGGAATATGCGGCCGAGCACACTGAATCCGTCGCATGCAGACAACAACAACATTCATATGGCCATGGATTGTACAGAAAGACACATCACAACGTAACGAATACAAGAAGCACACAGGACAGATATAAATAAAACCACTACACGATTATCTGCCAGATTTACGATGACCACTGTTGTGCCTCTAGATAAAACAGGACGGATATACAGTAATTAAAACCGCCAGCATAACAGACTAGTACAAATCACATGCATACAGTATATACGGCATACGATCGCTGGCGGGAAAATGCGCCCGACCACTTTGCAACTGACTTTGTGGATTGGGCTGTTTATAGATATCGGGAATGACCTCACATAACAGGATATCTTAAATTTTTCTGCTGGTCATGGAAAACTCCTCAGGGAAATAAGGCGATTCGTATGTGTGGCTGGGGGGGGGGGCATTAATGGCTTTGGAATGTTTTGAGTGAAATTTTTGGGTAGATGCAGGGGATGGTTTGGACAGGACAAGGGATGTCATCCATGATGGATGTCAAGTTTATTCAGTATTATGATGAATGGAGTAAGATAAGAACAACATTTATCCCTCGTCTCACAACGCACTTAACGAATGGAACAGTTCACATGTTGCAGGTCGAATCACAGAGTGCGTGAAGATAAAAGTTGTTATGGGGCTAGCTTCATGAGTATGGCAGATAAATGGGGATAACATAAAAATATAAACGTTGCTGTGGGAAGAGGAATGGGGATGTCAGCTGGACGGCGCTGACATATCTATTCATTTGTCCCCAGCAAATCGGAAACTGATACCTTTATTGTTTAATAAAAATTAAAACTTTGTTCAGTGATGATACACTTTTAATCGTTTATTTCCAACTTAATTATGTTTCCATATGTATTTGTAAATGTTTTTGTATATGTAAATATTGGAAATCCCCATATACATTTTTAAAAAATTATATAACTTAGTGGTCCGTAGAATTGCTTTAGGAATTTTACTGGTCTTTGGGTTTAGAAAGGTTGAGAAACGCTGATTTAGAATAACTGATCGAATGGGTTTATATTAAAATACGCCTTCCTGTATTTTAATAACTAAACATATGGTATTTATGGCGGTGGAATATCATAAATATAGCATTATTTTTTTATGAATTTTTTTGCATTAATTTAAAAAATTAAAAAAAAAAGTCTTACTCACTCTTTCCTCAAATGGCCGTAAATAAACATATTTTTTAGATACGAGTGCCGGTTTTCGTACGATGAAAACAACTGGATCAAAGGAATACGGGTAAGAAAAATCCACAACTTGACTTCTTGGCTCAGTGATGGAAATCATATCAACACTGATGTCAACTTCCTATGGAAATGAAAAAAAGAAAATGCAAGTAACTTCAATAGATTCTCTTCAGAAATTTTAGATTACTAAGCAGAAAAACTGAAAATTCTTTGTCTTTTTAAAGAGCAATTTCTCAGTACCACGAGGCGTACAATTTGGACATTTCCGTATTAACTCCAAGCCGGCTGCATATTTTTGTATATTATTTATTACGTCTTATTAGATCTTTTTTTTTTTTTTTTCCTTAGCTGTTTTTGACACTTTCTTGCTCACAGTTTCCCAGCTTTATTGTCTGATAGCCTTCGTTGTTTTGGCGTAATCTAAATAACGAAACAAACAAACAACCAGCTTTGTTACTTCTCAAAATGCGGTTTATGCATTGCAATCGAACTATTGCTCGCTTGCTTCCTCTCCCATTTCCAATATTCTTCATACATTTAGCTCTTTTGACTTGATTACCTACTTAGTCTTTAGTCTACTATCTTGGGTAAAAGTGACACTCGTGTCACAAGAATTCCATTAGCATGCAAAAGAAGTCTATATTTAGTGTTCAAAAAACTCGGTATTTCTCTTTAAAAAAGATTTACTATTAAGCATGTACGAGTATATATTTCGAATTCAAAATAAGCTATTCAGTGCATACACAAAACTACTTGTGGTTTGAAAAAGCTCCATGCTTGGTATTCGGAGCACAGTTATGTGATGTAAAATAAATAAAAACAAATAAATAGATAAATAAAAAGAACAAAATAAAATTCTTAACTCACTCACGATTAATAATGTGGTATATATAGGTTTACTACCTTTCGTGGCAATGAGAGTAACATGAAAAAATACACTTTAACAGTGTAGAATTGAGTACTGCTTAGAATGAATGTTAAAAAAAATTACCTTTCTGCTTAACATGCCGATCAGTCCACTCCACGTTCCGTTGTCTATTCGTGACCCCCAGTGACGATCTTTAGGTGACACAACTGTGTATCTAGTTTGAAGGAAAAGTAAAATGATGTAAGTAAATGAGATCTAAATGCATAATTAAAACAAACTTAGGAGAAAATGAGACACCTTTATAATCCACGAGAAAGATCATGCTAGAGTAGCAGACAATAACTGTGGAAGTCAAATGTGCTCTTATAGTCAATTCATCGCATTTCGCATATCGTCTGGTTACAGATTAGTCTGTATATAAAACGTATATAAAAATATAAAATAAAACCAGCAAGATTATAATATGTTATTCCAATAACCAAATGATCAATGTTACCTTTAAAAAAAATATATAAATATTTTTTTATTTAGTTATTTTAATTATTTTATGAATTCTTTCTAGATGGCGCTGTGTTAGTAGCTAGCGTAGAGTGTATATAGTGGTGAAGAGTCCTTGCACTTCTTGGAGGTGTCACGCCATAATAATATTAATAATAACTTTCGCTTGCTATTAGTTTTTTTTTTTTAAATATTCAGCATATGTAAAATACACAGAGTGTAATTTTTAAATGAACGATCGCTGTGGGTTATTATTACTACTACTTTCCTGTACCTTATATATTCATAATAAATAAATTAATTAAATAAACATTTATTATCAAAATGAATGTTTCACATTAGTAGCATAACTATGATTTTAGGCCTCACATGCAACTAGATTTTGTGGGTTCTGTGAGTACTAGATAAGTTTATTTATAAATTTTCTTAATAATAATAATAATAATAATAATAATAATAATAATAATAATAATAATAATAATAATGTGCTAACGCCTTTTATTCCCTTATAGGGAGTAGGCAAGCCTTTTAATCCTATCTAGCTTTTTGGGCACTGAGTGGGCAGTTCAATCTCCACCGGTAGCCAATCAGAGATAGCTGGCCAATGACTATCACTAATTATAGGCGGCCACCGACAAAGAAAGCGGCAAACAAATGCTGCCATCTCTTGGTACCTAATCTTAACAGGATGTGCTACTGTCTGAAATAATGTGGGTTCTATAGTAGATTTTCTTGAGTTTACGGGATGATAAACCCGAGTTTCCGGGGTAAAATATCCTCTTGCCTGTGCCAGAGATCGACTAACTCGGGAACCGGTCGAAGAAAAACTTAGAAAAGTCTCTCCAGTCTTGAACTATAGGTCAAATTGCAACATCCAAAATTTTGCATCACAACTAGAGAGAGAGAGAGAGAGAGAGAGAGAGAGAGAGAGAAAGGGAAAGAGAGAGAGAGAGAGAGAGAAAGAGAAGAGAGAGAGAGAGAGAGAGAGAGAGAGAGAGAGAGAGGGATCAATAATGTACCTTTTTATCATAGGTTTTCCTAGCTGCATACAGATCATTTTCTCTCCTTTTTGATAGTCTCTTACTTGAATACCACTCAACATCTTGGAGAGTATTTGCATGGGTACAAGCCTATAATGAACCAGAAATGACTGATAATTAGGTTTTCCCCAATGCTATCAGTCTCAAAAGAGGAGTGCAACGGGGGGGGGGGGATGTCTCAATTCAGCTTTCTTTAGTATCGTATTAGAGCTACTGTCCATCTGCATTTACGATATCCGAAGGATCACAGAGATTCCCCTTCCCCATTCCAGATTCATATGAGCAATATAAGTAAGTCCGTTATGAAGCTGACCACTGAACTCTCTAGAATGGGGATCCACTGAAGTCTCCTTTTGAATTTAGGATGTTTCAGAATCTATTCTGATTTCTGGATTATTCTGTATTTGCCAGCCTAATTGGTCGAGTCAGTACCGTTGACAATACCAATCCAGTACCGTTGACAGGGTGTAGCATAGAGGCAGCCTGTCTCATGGCGTGGCTTAATAAGGGTGCTCGTTCAGCCATATTGCGGTAGGCGCCGTCGCTTGCGAAAAGAAGTTATTCCACGCTTAAATTGATTAAAAATCATCTGCGAACAACAATAACCCACGAAAGATTGGTTGATCTAGCAACTATATCGATAGAGGCGGTCGTAGTTTATATTTTAAATTTAGAAGAGCTTAGAAACAGTTTCATTGTGCGATATCCCCGTAGAGCAAACATTTAATTAATATTTTTATGTAATCGTTTTGCATTAATGTTGCTCCTATAATAAAAAACAAATTGCCAATTGGAGATTTTCTTATATTTTTGTTTTATAATCCATCAGGGGCGATATTTAATTGTTTGCCTCAGGGCGTGATCAAATCTGGCGACTTCCCTGCTTCAACCAACATGTTATGCATTCGAATCCCGCCGCAGGCGTGGATGTTTGTGAATTTCTTAAGGTGGTAGATGAATTTCATGTCATGTGTGAAATCAACACCTGAAGTGGCTTGCAATCTTACGTGTTTGGCCTCCATAGGGTCACAGGATTTCGGATTATCTAACTTTTAACTTATCCATTGAACTAAATGAACTATAGGTTTATAATCTTTCTCTTGGGTACGTTGACAATACCAATCAGTACAGTACCAATCCAGTACCGTCGACAGGGTGTAGCATAGAGGCAGCCTGTCTCATGGCGCGGTTTAATAAGGGTGCTCGTTCAGCCATATTGCGGTAGGCGCCGTCGCTTGCGGAAAGAAGTTATTCCACGTTAAACTGATTAAAAATCATCTGCGAACAGCAATAACCCAAGAAAGATTGGTTGGTCTAGCAACTATATCGATAGAGGCGGTGGTAGTTTATAATTTAAATTTAGAAGAGCTTAGAAACAGTTTCATTGTGCGATATCCCCGTAGAGCAAACATTTAATTAATATTATTACGTAATCGTTTTGCATTAATGTTTCTCCTGTAATAAAAACAAATTGGCAATTGGAGATTTTCTTATATTTTTGTTTTATAATCCATCAGGGGTGAAATTTAATTGTTTGCCTCAGGTGTGATCAAATCTGGCGACGGACCTGCTTCAACCAACATGTTATGCATTCGAATCCCGCCGCGGGTGTGGATGTTTGTGAATTTCTTAAGGTGGTAGATAAATTTCATGTCATGTGTGAAACCAACACCTGAAGTGGCTTGCAATCTTACGTGTTTGGCCTCCATAGAGTCACAGGATTTCGGATTATCTAACTTTTAACTTATCCATTGAACTAAATGAACTATAGGTTTATAATCTTTCTTTTGGGTGGGATTCACATCATCACATCACTAACTCGAACAAGGCAAAATTGAAAATTGTTGGTGGCTAGGATTATGTTCCTTGGATGGGAGCGGGGGGGATGACTTCACCTGAAGGACTGATCTTAATCCTAGCGGTGGCTTTCGGTGATGTGGGAATAGTTTCTATATGCACACAAAAAATAAAAAATAAAAATGCAGCAAGCTTGGAATAAGGGATCATCGGCTACTTTTTCTGTTGCCGCAAGGATAATCCATTCCAATTATCCTAGTTATTAAAAAAAGTAGTCAATAACTCATGCGTGGCTGTTTCTGGGATCATCGCAGACAAAAAGTAGCTAAGAGAATTTATTCCTTAAAAAATCGATAGAAGGAACTATATCATTCCTCCCATTAGATTCCAATGGCTGGCGTTATGGAAAAAAAAAAGACTTAGTAGCAATGTCCAATCTTCTCTATTTTTAAAAATGAAGGGACTAACATTAATAATAACAGGAACAAATTCTTTTCTGCTGAAAAGAAAAAAAAATCTGGGTACCGCTGCTCATATTACAGATATTTCAAATAAACACCCCTTATATAGAAGAGGTTACTACCTGCAATTAACAGAGAAGTGTGTACATTTACTCCGTTAATATACTTTCATCCAATGTTTGCTCATTCGAAGGACTATTTTTTTCTGATTTATAAACCTATATATACTGCATATTTAATACTCTTATATCCGCTTGCCATACTTATTTTAAGTGACATTTTAAAATTACGTATTTTTGGGTTATTTTAGTGATTTCTATCAAGACATCACTAAAATAACCCTCAGTGGTCCGCGCGGTTAGTCTAGTGGCTTTGCGCTTTGCAACCATATGCCTGGGGAAGGATTGTCCTAGGTTCGATTCCCGTCGACGATGTGAAGAGCTTAAGGACCATCCTCAGTCATAGCCAAGATAGCTGGTCTTGGGCAGCAGGGTTTTCTCCCTAGTTTATCTGGGGTTTTTCATCCCGCAAGCAGGCAAACCGGCCCGTTTATCCCGCCCCTGGCAAGTTTAAATGAAATGAATGTCTGCTGCATTCTTTTTTAATTCTAATAATTAATTAGCTAACGCCTTTTATTCCCTTATAGGGAGTGGGCGAGGCCTTATTACCCTATCTAGCTTTTGGAGACTGAATGGGCAGTTCAATCTCCACCGGTAGCCAATCAGAGATAGCTGGCCCATGTCTATCACTAATTATAGCAGCTACCGATGAAGAGGCTGGCAAACAAGTGCTGCCATCTCTTGGTACCTAACGCTAACAAGATATGTTACTGTCTGAAATAATGTGAGTACTACGGTCGATTTTTTTGAGTTTACGGTATGAAAAACCCGAGTTTCCAGGAGGAAAAACCTGCTTGCCTGTGCCAGAAATCGACCAACTCGGGAACCGGTCAAAGAAAGGCTTAGAAAAAGTTCCTCTAGTCGGTGACTAGACTTGAACTTAAGTCTAACTTCGAGGCGACCAAGCGCCACTTCCAAAGAGCTACACAGGCCTTGCATTCTTTTTTATAGGATCTAAAAAGGAATCGCATAATACACTTTCATTTCAACATGTCCATTAGCTATTTTCCACTATAGCATAGCTTAAAAAATAAAATAAAACGATATGAAAAGATATATTGTGAAATATAGCCTCAGATATCTTTCACAATTCTCCAGGAAACCAAATTTTAAACATTAAAACTTACATTAGTATAATTATCTTTAAAACACGTAAACGTAAGTCGAGTTTATGGCGGAGCGTGGTTGACTTAACTGATTGTTCGTACCTAAATTCAACTGTCATCATCTCGTTGTTGTCTTCACCAGTTG
This sequence comes from Typopeltis vanoorti, assembly GCF_054136105.1. Taxonomy (NCBI): domain Eukaryota; kingdom Metazoa; phylum Arthropoda; class Arachnida; order Uropygi; family Thelyphonidae; genus Typopeltis; species Typopeltis vanoorti. The sequence goes on from NC_143562.1 coordinate 58,821,953, forward strand.
CGTGTGGCTGGTGGAAGATGTTTACATTCAACCATACTCGCCAAGAGGCTGATTAATGTATATCCTGAGCAAACTTCCTATAATCATAAAGTGAGTTTGAGATAGACGCTGTTGGATACCTGCCAAGCATTATTGACTGCAGACATCTTCCACCAGCAACGCACGAGATCGAGACAATACAGCACGCAAAGCTCCATAAGTGAAAGATTGTTCACAATGTAGCAAACGTGTAACCATAAGATTATTTTAATAAAATCCCAGCTGCATCCAGCCATCACATCTTATTCGATCATCATATTACTTTCATATTAAATTCATATTAATACAGAATCTTTTCTGTATAGACTGTACGAACGGAGGTCTTTCGATCTATGACAGAGTGACAAAACCACTGCGTCATAGAAGCCAAATTTTGTACTTTTTTAAAATGAAAATAAACATGTTTTTTTAAAATTGTTTCCCAGCTGTTTCTGATTTCTCACTAATTATGATATTGTTGGCATTTAAGTTCAAAAACCCTAAGTAATTATTAAAGATCGTTAGTGAACAATACATTCTAATTAGTGTTTACAAAAAGCCCAATACAAACATAGAATTCATCACAAGTAGAATGGCCATACAATTCACTTGAGAAGCAACAGATTGGCATGCTGTAGAAGTTGGTAAATAGTACCTGGATCGTTTGTGTCTGTGCTGCAACATCAATATTTACAAGTGCGTATTCAGTCGATTCCCAAGTATTTGACGGAGTCATCTTTTAAAATTATATGTAAAATTATAATCCGTATTACCAATGTTGTAGTTGTCATTTTTATGACTTTTTCCTCTGTTTAGATGAACCCCGATTTTACAAAATGACCGTGAAAACACACACACACACACACACACCGCGTTTTGCTGAACAACGTAAGCATACTAATCTGCATTATAGCATTGATTATCCCGAAATCCAAACCACTTTTATAGAATTTTATACCAATTAAATTTCGAATTTATTTCCATCTACTACACTAGATTTTATTGACTCGAATCCGCATAGTTAAATGGAACTTACGTAAACTGCAGAATCCCTGAAAGCAACTGAAGAAGTTGGTAATCGCATCCTCCTGTTGGAATGAGTTTTGCATCATGATCATCATCATCTTTGGTTTGCATCTCAAATACACCATCCAACTGAAAATAATGATGATGTATAATTATTGCTTAACGCTTTATTGACCTAAGAGTCGTTAGTTACATCTTAGGCTAATTATATTAGGTTTTTAGTTTATGGCAAATAAATTAGACATTAACTGATCTAAATATTGTTTTTCAGCAGGCCTTGTTATTCGAGTTCTGCTGCCGTAAATTGAACCGTAAATGAAATGATATCATTAAATAAATAATTCTGTACAGTAAACGTTGTTAAAAAATCCTTTAGCACCTTTTATTCCTCGAAGGAAGTAGGCTGAGCTCCTTTTGCCCTACCTTTTTAAAGCAGATAGGCAGCCAGTGCTCCGGCCTTCACTGATAGTGAGCTCAAGCTATCAGTGAATCGAGGCTTTCGGAGAGCAAGAGAGAGAGAGAGAGAGAGTACAACAGAAACTGCCACCATATACTAGTCCTACACCTTAACACCCACATTACTATACGTAATAGTGTACATTCTGCTGTCGTTTTTAGCATGTGGGTTAAAATCTAATTTTCTGGAAGGAAAACCACATTTCCTCATGATATACTAATGGGGAACCAGTCAAAGAAAAGCTTAGGGAACAAACGTTTCTCTTTTTGGAGGCTAGAATCGAACCTATAGAGGTCTTTCTTCAGGTAACATAGCACCAGGGAAACAACTGCCATTTCCACAAGGACACATAGTCACTGCGATCTCTGTATTTATTTGCTGTTTTGTCCTTTATAGGCTCAGAAAAGGCCCGTTTTCTAAACTTATTTGTAATAGAAAAAATTCTATCGTTAGAAGTTTCATTTACAGATAATTTGAACAGTAGCATATGATTTCAACATTCTACTTCTCAACAAACAATGGATTCCACGACGCCAAATTTTGTCCTTAACCAACAAGACTAGCAGTCAAGTGAACGCTGATGTTGACAACTCTGTTGTAGAATTCGGTTCACTAAAACTTAATGTTATTTGATGCATGTCTGCCTCAAAAATTTGAAGCAGATTTGATGAATTTTGTGCTCCTAAATGGAATTTTACACATTCTACATACAGTCGGCAGATAACACTAATGTTCAGTTACTTAAATATAAAGAGCCAATAGGCTACATTTCGGCGATATAAACATTATTAATATTAATATCCCCTTAATTTAACTAATGTTCAGTATTATGTAGGATCTCACTTTGATTACAGGTAGAATCTCATATGGTAGTAGCTTCTTCTGGTGTCTGTAAGGTATACATAGAAGCTAGTGATAATCCTTGTGATTAATTCCATGCACCCACATAATACATACCACATTCCGCACATTACATTATCTTCTCATGATGTGATAGCAATTAGTAAAATATTCGACGTAATATTATCATTATCATTAATATTATTATTGAATGAAAGATTTCTTAGATAGTTTATATTTATATTTTATTTTAAACAAAATATTAACATATAATACGTTATATTTCATATATAAAATTATATTACATTCTATTGCAAATACATTATAATGCAGTATTTCCTTGCATGACGTTTACAAAAAAAAAAAAAAAATCACGATTGTAGTTTGACTTACATGAACCGCTGCAACGATCAAGTTTTTCCCTTTTAATCGACGAGCATCGTTTTCATTTGGAAAATATGTTTCTTTAGATGCGAAATGCTGTGTCAGAGAACTCCATTCGTTCAAATATTTCTTAGAGGTTGAGTAGTTTTTCTGGATCTGTAAATGCCAGCGCTTTTACTTTACAGTTGTGAAAGGATTAAAAAAATCTAGACGTAGAACAAATGAACAGGAATATATTATTTCTTATAATTAAAAAGTTTAAACATCGCGAATGGAATCGTGGTTTGTAATAACAACAAATCTATACTGCAGGATGAAGAAGGATTTATAAATGTCGAAAGATACATTAAACCAACATTACAGTCTCAGAATTATCAGTGATTATTTCGAAGTCGTGAACAATGTATTGCAATGAATATTAATATTATAACTTAAACATTTATAATTATTATTAAGATTATTATTGCACCGGGAGTCAGGGACTCATCAAGGGAAGGTTGTGGAAGGTGCAATTCCTTGATTCTCACCATATCTCTCCTTAAAAACATTCACTGACGACGCATTCACAGTGTCCACTAGTAACCGATTCCATTCACTCACTACAGAAAAGAATTCGAACCTCACATTCTTCTTGACTACACTTTTACTCAGCCTCCACAGATGATCTCGGGTTCTCTTCTCCACTTGCGATAAGCTGCAAAATTTCTTCTGTATAATGCAGGATAGAAACATGTTATGTTTCTTTCGTATGATTTGGTTAGCCAATGCGGGACCGTTGTTGATGTTTCCTGATCTCTATGGAATCCACGTGACTATATCCGAGCACAGTAGTCCAGATGTAACCTTATCAAGACCATGTAAAGTGGAAGAATAACTTCACTATCACTAAACGTTCGTGTTCCATTCAACCTTACACTTATCGGATGTGATGTCTTAGTTACATTGGCAATTTGATCTCTAAACCGCAATTCAATGTCCACTATTACCCCGAAATCTCTAGATCCATCATCCTATTCCAACAAATTCCTATTAATATAATATTCAGTTCGCAATGTCTTTTACCCAAAAGGCCTGTACTTAGTAACATTAAACTGGCACTCATTAATATTTGCCCACAGAATCAGTTTGTGCAGTTCAGCCAAATATTTTTAGCCGAATTTTGCTCAGATATTTTTGTATTGCCTGCGTATAATGTTCCCTCCAGATCATCCTCAATATCATTAATAAGATCAACAAGAGTGGTCCAAGCACACCACCCATCCTAATATGCACCAACTTAACTATCTGTGTGCAATCTTAAAAAAAAAAGAAAAAAAAAGTGTGCAATTTATTAGAGAAAATTTTATATCATTCATGAATCAGGTCTGAATGTACTTTTTTCGCAAAACAGTAAGATATTTTGTGAAATCAGTACAAAATTAACTTAAGGGGAAAAAAATACTTGTAATCGATTTCAGTTTTTTTTATTGTTTTATGATTAATGGATTTGTATGTCATTAGAGAATAATAATGACTTCGACAACCATGCCATAGACGGGAGTAATCAGGTCTCCTATCAGGTCCATACTTGATACGAGTCTGACGAAGTCAGCTGTGAGAAACTCATCAATTTGTGCAAAGATTGAACAGCTTTTCCTTTATGGAAAAAAAAAAAAGAAAGAAAGAAAAAAAAAGTCACAACTGGCTTAACCGAAACGATAACTTAAGGAATGAAGAATTATGGCTTCATCCCAATACACAGATAAAATAAGACGAAGAAATGTCAAAAGCACAATTCTTTAATAACCTTTTTTTTAAAAAAAAATTATTATTATTCATTAAAATGGCAGAAATAAAATATGATATCCTCTCTAAAAGTTGAAATCCTTTGAATATTTAGAAACCTACACGAGATTACAATTTCGTTAAAGGTCAGAAAGCACGAGAAGCTGCTACTAAAGAGGATCAGTAAAAATGTTATCACTTTTATGGTAAAGTGTGGAGAGCGCTTTATTCCTCGATTCTTACACATAAAAAGTTGTTTTCATAAGATGTAAACAAATTCATTCATAATTCATTTAGCTAACACAACATAAAAATGTATGGAATCGTGCATATTGTGCTCAACGATGTGTCGACAAATTCAACGCAGTCATTAAAAATAGAAACAGTTGCATAAGCTCAAATCTTTTATAAAAAAGCGAAATAATTTAGAATTACCTAATTGATTATTTAAGAATACGTAGTTATTGTATCCAAAATTAAGGTCGTGGTAGTCAACTTTTTTTTTTTATGGGCTTACTAAATTTGATTCTGCAGAAAACCGAGAGCAAGAAATAAAAATATACTTCATAAAAAATAATAATACACTTTAAAATTAAAGTACCATTAAATACATAACCAAGGGAAATTTTCTGCAAAAAGTCACTCACCATTAAAAAGTTGTATAAAATAAGTTTATATCGCTGTATTTTTACCGATTTAACAAATATAAATCGTGACTCCAATAACATTTGAATACAATTATATATATTTCAAAACCAAAACATAAGAGCAAAGCAAACAAAACATGCATTTATATGTCAGCTCTATCTAGTCGACTCGTAAGCTGTAAGCCGTGTTCATAACAAAAGATCGATATAGGGGGCGCAAAATCAGTTGCTTGGATAGACAATAAACAAAAAAAAAAAAAAAAGAAAAAAAAAACCATACATATTAACATATTAACTTACCTCATAGGCCACGACAGGTAAAAAAAAAAAAAATTCAGAAACGCATTATTTAAATAATGCGTTTCTGGAATGTAAATAATTTTTTGTAAATGAAAATATAAAAATAATATTTTTACATTTTCTGTCTAGTCGTAAGCTGTAAGCCGTGTTCATAATAAAAGATCGATATAGGCGGCGCATAATCAGTTGCGATAGATAATTCTTCTTCTTCTTCATTATATTAAACTGCATAAACAAATGACAGAAGTTTTTTTTTAAATTATTTTTGAAGCTACTGTACTAAGTGTGGCAAATAAAAAATATATTATTTTCATAATAATTTGAAACTCTTAATTAAAATTGAGATTTGAATGAAGCCGTCTTATTTAAAAGTTAATATTCCTTGGAACATATTTATTTATTTAACTGTTGGTGGTAAATTACCTGTGCTATTTTAAAGTTATCCACCTGTTTTTTGATAGGAAAAGGATATATCACTGTGATCTCGAATATGCTAGACGAAATTGTCCTGAACTTTTGTATCCAAGAGTCAGTAGAATTGATCGAGACCAAAAACAAAAACCACCGTATGCGAAGAATTCCGCAGTGCTGGTTTCCAAACTGTAAAATTTAATAACATGGAAAGTTTATTATTAGTAGATAATAACCACTAAGTAATAACCCAGTACTGTACAACAATTACAACATACTTTTGCAGGGTTACAATTAACAATAATTGTAACCCTGCAAAGTTCACTTTAGCGGCTAAGTAGCTAAACGTTATTACATAGAAAGAAAATAGCGGGAGCATAATGTAACCTAAAATCGATTCACTTTGTATGAGTAACAGATTACAAAGAAAATAATGGAAACATAACAACCTAAAATCGAATATAATATAATGCAAATATAATATAAATATAAAAATAAATATAATGCAAATATAATATAAATATAAAAATAAATATAATGCAAATATAATATAAATATAAAAATAAATATAATGCAAATATAATATAAATATAAATATAAAAATAAATATAATGCAAATATAATATAAATATAAATATAAAAATAAATATAATGCAAATATAATATAAAAATAAATATAATGCAAATATAATATAAATATAAATATAAAAATAAATATAATGCAAATATAATATAAATATGAATATAAAAATAAATATAATGCAAATATAATATAAATATAAATATAAAAATAAATATAATGCAAATATAAAACTGATATTATGCAGTCGTACTTTGACTGATGTCAATATTGCAGCACGATCTGTTATTCAGACATTGTGTGTTTCTTCGAGACAGTAAAAATTCCCTTTGATAATAAACACTAAAACTAATTTCATGCTCTCCAGTTGAATTTTTTAAAAAAATATCGAAACGGATTTCATGTTTTTAGCTGTATTTTTATTTATTTATTTATTATTATCATTTACATTTTTACTGATTTCATCTTTTTTAGTTGTATTTAAAATTATGGAAACTATTTTCATGCATTTTAGTTGCATTTTTTACAGTGGCATAGGTTGGGGGAAGGGTGCGGAGGGGGAAGTCCGCCCCTGGCGGTACTTTGAACCTTTCTGAACTTTTGCAGTTAATTCTAAAATACAGTCTCGAGAACTCAGTTCCAAATATAGTAATACTACTGCAAATTTTCCTCGCAGTGCGAAATTTCCTGTAAGTGTTGCTAGTTGTGAGAGGAGTTTTTCTAAATAAAATTGATTAAGAATTACCTACATTACTATGAAATAGACTTTGCCAATGTCATCGACGATTTTGTTAACAGAAAAGCAAGAAAAATAGCATTTTAGAATGTTGAAATTAAAGTTTTACTTCAAAAATAAACATAGTGTTTTAATTTATTTCCCTATACGTCGTTTTGACTTTTTGTAGTATTTTTGGTGTGTATTGAGAGGGGCGATAAACTTAGGGATCGCCCCGGGCGGAAAAAGCGCTAGCTACGCCACTGATTTTTTATTATTTACATGTTAGATAAAATTTCATGGAAACTCTGTTTCCGAAGTAGCTTTTTATCGATCAGTGCTAAAATAAAGTTTCATACTCTGTCTAAATGGTTAAGCCTGAATTAAAAAAATCAGTTACGTCTTTTATTTCATTTTATTTTATTTATTTATTTTTTTAAGAAGTAGGCCAGGCTTATTTTAATCCTATCTAGCTTTAGGATACTGAGTGGGCAGTTTAGTCTCCAGAGGAAACCAATCAGAGACAGCTAGCTCATGTCTATCATTAATTATAGGTGGCACCGATGAAGAGATGGACAAACAAGTGCTGCCATCTCTTGGTACCTAATCCTAACAGATATGTTACTCTCTGAAATAATGTGAGTTCTACGGTAGATTTTTTGAGTTTACAGGACAAAAACCCAAGTTTCCAGGAGAAAAAACCCCACATGTCCGTACCAAAGAGCGACTAACTCGGGAACTGGTGGAAGATAGGCTTAGAAAAGTTCTTCCAGTAGGCGACTAGACTTGAAATTAGTCCACCTTCGGGCGGCGTAGCACAGAGGATGATAGCGCCAAATAATTGCTTATATATATATATATATATATATATATATATATATATATATATATATATATATATATATATATATATATATATATTATTATTATTATTATTATTATTATTATTATTATTATTATTATTACAGTATGTTATTATTAGCGGCACTTACTAGCTGGCTTCTTCACTGCGTGCCGATTAATTATTGACAGCCTTCGGCCAGCTATCTCTGATTGACTACCAGTGGAGATTGAACTGCCCACTCAGTCCCCAAAAGTTAGATAGGGCTAAAAAACGGCCTCGCCTACTTCCTATACAGGAACAAAAAGGCGTTAGCTGATTTTTTAAAATTTTTTTTATTATAGTATTTTTATTAGCATTTAGTAATTCGTTAAGACAATCGAAATGGAAATGCACATTTTTATAAAATCAACAGTAGAACTCATGCTATTTTAGAAAATATTGCATTAGGATTAACGACCAGCAGATGGCAAATTACAGACAAAAAAATACTATTGGCAGTGGTGGGCGGTAGATGGCATTGTGAGTGTGTGTGTGTGTGTGTGTGTGTGTGTGTTGATGATAGTAGTTTAGCTGGATTATATAGGAGAGAGTTGTGTTTAATGGAGTAGCATGCTCTACCACGATGAGTCCTTGGACTTCTTGGAGATGTCACGTAATAATAGCAATAATAATAATAGTAATTCATCATGTGCTACTAGCAATAATACGTAACTTGGCAATCCTGAATCAAATCATAAATACAGAAATAATACAAATAATAAACAAATCATAAATACAGAAAAATAAATAAATAAAATCTCACGGATTGTATAAGTATGCTGAAATTTCCACTTAAAATAATGTCTAAACTACTCCCATATGATTAAGAAAGGGTGTAATTAAAGAACAAGCAGCTTACATCGTTGGCAATATTCGATGGAGTAGAGAAGTCATTCAACAAATAGAAAGCGTGAAGATATTTACTGGACTTCGGAATGCTACATATGATCTTAGAGAAACACTGTTTGGGATTCCAAGAAGAAACCAAAGTGGTTTTGATGTACTCACCATGAAGGAGTGACAAGACTTGGCTTGTGGAATCTGCAATGGTAAATATAAAATATAAAATAATATATATAGTAAATAGTTATCCACAAAATTAAGTATCTTAGAATCTTTTAAACATTATACAGGGTGGCCCATAAGTCACAAAGATATCATTATCAATAAAACAATCCACAAGATTTTCCCTGTTTCTTGTATTCTCTCTATATGAATTTATGCTCATATTTAAGTTAGCACATTATGATAGTAATAACTAGTTCATGTTCTGAGAAGAAACCAAGCAAACGCCTGTTATTATTAAGCATTACTCTTTTTTCTATTTTTCCTCTCAAACATTTATATATGTTCCTTTATCTGTTTCTTTAAGTCACCTGCCCTCTTTTTAACAACAGAAAAAGTCCACCTCTTCGTTCCTAGAACCTTCTGAGGGACTAGAGACATAAATAATTCTCACTGTCCAATTTTCCTTTAAGAAATTTGCTCCCATCACTCTGCTTAAAATTTGTTGCCATTCAAGAATTGTATATTCTTCTTTACAGTTGAATAACGCAACTGTTACTTTCTTTTTATGATCTATTATCCAAATATAGCATCTTTTAGTTATTTAGAAGTTTCAAACTTCTTTCTCTCACAAACACCAATTCCATCGATCTGTTATTCTCTAATTCTCCTGCAAGTTCAAATTATCCAGTTCTTTTCCATTGATGCTTCTTACATACTGATTCTGCATCGAACGGCATTGATAAATGTTCATTTTAACACATTAAGTTTGTTTTAAAATCAATCTTCAGCATACGTCGATTATAGAGGAATTTACCTTTAAGGGAGTATTGGTCGGACTTCACAAGGAGTTCAGTCAAATTGAAATTGACTGTAGACTATTCACTATACAAGAAATAAATCACATTTAAATTAGTGTCTCTACTTAAAAAAAAGACATACATACCTGACTCCGAATCCATTATTAAGATAATATCAGGTTTATTTAAAAGATTGGTAAAAGTCAGAAGGAAATGAAGGAAATTTGATGTTCCCCACAGGTCCATATTATGGGCCTAGAAGAAATAGATATATCAATTTAAAGAGGTTGTTCGAATTCTTGTTGGTTACTACTCAATATTTCAAAGCTGATTAGTAACTTATTGCAAACAAAAATTCAATAAAATGTAAAGACAACGTATATTTTGAGATAATTAGACAACTTTTTATCCTCCAAGTACGTTGTTTTACCGAATTATCATCCATATTTTTAAAACAGTGACCTCTAGTGACAAACCACTTGAAATAGCAAGGTACACAGACAAAGAATCACAACTATTGCACACTTATGAGCATAATTATAGCTATATACTGCACGACCTCGGGGGGTCTCGCATCTGACATGTGCCTTCTTCTGCGCATGTCAGAAGAAGGCATTCGTTCCGATAATAGGGTAATCAATTCGTTTCGTGCGGTGAGTGTTTATTATTATACGTCGGAAATTTAGATTTCTTTTATGAAAATTCAAATTTTTAAAGTGGTAACCATTTTGCTTGTACAATAGTCGTACAAGCAACTATTGTACAACTATATGTTCCATATTGTATATACGGAAAATTTTATGTATAAAGCGTAATTTCGCGTGTTGGTAACGAATTCATACATCGTTTTATTCCTTTCTCCCCTTCAACATGAATTGACTCTTCTTGGCAATCTGCCAGCGACAGCTCTCGCTTCTGTGGTCGGACAATACAGAAATGGAATGTGGTTTAGGGTTAATCGACTTCCAGGCATGATATTAAAATATAGGCTGTCATCAGCCATTAATCTGCTAATGAGATTGTAGCATGATTAGAACAAAATAAATGAATAACTCTCTAGCGCATAAAAAGTCAAACGGCTATTTTTCTGGCGAAGTTGATTAAATTAAGGGGATGAAAATCCCTTATTATTTTACAGCCAGTATGCGAAACTCTGAGATCGAAAACTACGATCTAAGAGTTTCATGCCGAACAACTATCGGAGAATCCAAGCGTAAGTGAACACCTGGTAGTACAACACCAAGGCAACTCGAAGCAAAGGCGAAGCAAGCTCCCTCACCATCCTTGATATTTTCTCATAATGTAAAACACAACTCCTAGGAGATGTAATACTGCCTTACATTATGAGGAGAGGTCACTACCCAGACCGGTTTCAACCGTAGACCTGGATGATATCAAAGTTTAAGTGAAAAGAACTTACATGCCTTTACTATACGAATGCCAGAAAGGTGTGCCCATATATTATAACTAAGATAAAAAGCCAAACGGCTACTTTTTCTGGCGAAGTTGATTAAATTAACGGGATGTACTACCAGGTGTTCACTTACGCTTGGATTCGCCGATAGTTCTTCGGCATGAAACTTTTCGATCGTAGTTTTCGATCTCAGAGTTTCGCATACTGGCTGTAAAATAATAAGGGATTTTCAGCCTCTTAATTTAACTCTCTAGTGCGTTTTATTCCTTAAAGAGAATAGATGAAAATTTAATGACCTTTTTTTTTTAAAAAAAAAAGTAATAAAGCCTTAATTGACTCTATTTTTAAACTGGTAGGCAGCCAGTCTCCACCCATTGTTGTCTCTCGTGATGACTACATGGCCACCAACAATTTAATCACTTCGAAGGATAACAAGTCCCCACAGCTGCTGTTATATCCTGTTTCATCCTAAATAATATTACTGTCTGAAAGTTTTACGACTGATTTTTCTGAGTTACTGGGATAGCAACACAAGTTTCTGAAAGGAAAAACCCTACTCGTTTGAGCTAAGATCTACTTATTCGGAAAAGACGGAAAAAGTTCCTCGACAGGTATATGTCTTAAACAGTGTGAGATGTATTGGCGAATGTTTGAGCTGTGGGGCTAAATCAAGAATTTTGAGGATCAAATTCCCTACTTGCCTGAACCAAAGATCAAATAATTCGGGTAACAGCTGAAGAAAGGCCTAGAGAAGATTTCATTCGTTGAGTAAAACTGAATCTTTATTTGAAGGGTCTAGGCCTAGCGCTATTAAAGCAAAAGCCTCCACAGAGATTAGCTACAGATGCACTCTTTTCTCAAGTTTCAATTAAATGTTTTCAGGTTCATGTGCCAAAAGTACTTTTTCATTATTTCTAATTGAATTTTTGAAGATTAGCAGTATATATATTTAATGATTAGGAATAAATGGACTTCAAAACAGTAATACATATATTTTCTTTTGTTTTTACTCCAGTTTGTCTTATTTTGTCCTCGCCACAAAAAATAATTCGAACCTTGAAACGTTTTATTATTAGTAATATACCAATATAACACTAATATTATGGTGAATTAGTTTAAAAACCACATTTATATTATCATTTTTATAGCCATCATCATCCTGCAAGTTTCTGTGTCTCAGCGCTAGGCAGCCAAAAGTAAAACTGAAGTTCAATTCTAGTTTCCAACTAGAGGAACGTTTTCTAAGTCTTTCTTCAACTGGTTACCGAGTTAGTCGATCTCTGGCACTGCAAGCGGGTTTTTTTTCTCCTGTAAACTCAAGAAAATCGACAACAGAACTCACACTATTTCAGACTTGTAAGCTGGTGGAACTTGTAAGCCGTCTCTTAACCGGATGGCCTTTATAATTAGCGATAGTCTTGGGTAAGTTATCTGTAATTAGCTACTGATGAGATTAAACTGTCTCCACAAAGTTAGAAGAGCTAAAACGTCCTCGCCTACTTTCTATATGGGAATAAAAGATGTTAGTGGATTTTTTCATCATCCTGCATTCGAATACGTATTGAGGAATAGGTTTCTACAATTACTAAAACTCCTCCACAGACTCATAATGGAAGATCTGCTCTGCCTGCAACATGCTATCATACTGAATCTTAACGAATCTAAAATTAATTAATACTCAGCATTCACAACACATTCAAGCAAGGAATTCCACTCACTCATTACTCGTCTTGCTCTCTCGTATGCACTAATCCTTTGCACAGCACTCAGGAATGATCCACTAGCCCTTCTTCTTGTTCTACCTTTTGAGAAATTCTTCATATGTTCATCAAATAAATACCTGTCAAACAGCTTAAATTTAAGTCTCTCAATCATCTTCACCTACCAAACTCTGTGTATTACATGCCTTCAATTTATTCATGCAACCAACATTCCACAGTACTGAAATAATTTTTTGTCAACTGCTTCTGCAAAAAAGTCTTTTCATCCCTTAGAAATACTGGTGACCAGATCTGAGCACAGTATTACATGAGCTGATCAAAGTCTTTTATAATGGAACCACTACCAATTTATCTTTGCTGATTAATATTCTTCTTAGATATTGCAACAATCCTCCGAGTTGTGTTTACCACCTTTGGATATATCTCTTCAAGTTCAAATTTTTATTCACCATCATCCCAAAATCGGTCTTCGACACTTCCTCCAGTGTAGCACAAACAGAGTATGCAGCCTACCACATGTGAATTCAAAGTTCAAAACCTTACACCAGAACATTAAGAAGGCAGCTTCAGTCATTTTCTAGGTTATATCATCAAGAGCTACTACATTGGCACTATAACCCATAAACAACTGAATACCCCCTGCAATCGAGCGATAATATTGGATAATATAAGAGTATGCTTCTCCCTGATATTGCTCCACAATTCTTTGATATCTATCAGAGAGTCAACTGTCAATTCACTCCACTAATCTAATATCTAAACCGATATTGAAACTTAAACAACTGAAAGGGACAACGACAACTTGCCAAATGCTTTTGCAAAGTGTAGAAAATTATACTATATTCATTTCCCTAATCAACGATTAAGGAAACGAACTTTATTATAAAAAGTAATCAAATTAATGAACCAAAATGGTCCTTTAACAAATCTGTGCCAGCCTGCACCGATAATATTGCCCTCCTCTGCACAACTGTGTATTCAAGCTCTTACCAGTGTCTCGAAAAATCTTAACAACCACAAAAGCAATTACTTGATCAGTTTCAGTTCATTATCAGTTATTATTATCATTCAAATCACGTATACAAGATATTTGTATTTACGATTCAAGTTGTATAATTCAGTGTACAATATTATACAATACAATTCAAGTATTACTATCATTTTCTGTTCGTACTTACACTTATTTATGTTATTTATTTTGTTATAGTTAATAAATATTTTCTTATATATACAAATAGAGTAAAATACATTTCGGATAGTTTTCGTAGATTTTAATAAGTTACTGGTTTTAGTGATATAGTAAGTTATTTTATGTATTTATGTGTAACCAAGGGCCGTAGCCGTACTGGTTACTAGAGAATTAAATTAGCTTGAAACAGTCACTGCGAGTCCGGTGAGCGTATCTATGAGGGCTCACCTTACTCGGTTTGATTTGATGTGCATGTTAATATATTAGTCTCCGAAGTGAATGAACTAGTTGGTGTATTGATACCTTAATTGGATATGATTTGTGAGTTATAATGATCTCTTATACTATATTTTTAAAGTAATTGTCAACATTGTTTAGTCCCATGAGGGACTCTCTCAATCTTTTTTTGAATGCATAAGACGTTATAGATTTGATTTCATTTGGGAGGTTTATTGTAGCTGCTTGTCGCTAGGTTTTCGAAGATCACAGAGAGATAGAAAACTAGTTAAGAAACTGTATTGTAACCAGAATATACCGAAAGCAATATATAAATATGAAGAAACGGTAAAAAAGTAAAAAAAAGGTTTGCATTATCACTCTTACTTTTTAACAGGGGCGAATTCTCCATGCTTGCTGCGCAAGCTCATTAATTGAGAAAGAAATAATATTTATTTGCTAATAAATGCATGCATTTATAAGAATTCCATTTAGGCTTTTATTTTTGTAGACAGAAGACGTCTTAAGCTTGCGCGGCAATAATTGAGCTTTGCATTGTGTATCGAAGGCCGATGCTTGCTCGTCTAGTGAAAGCAATCATGGCTTGCTCGGTTGTAGGAGCTTCCAGGTCCTCGCAGCAACACCGTGATTTCATGTGCACGCATAGCCATTTCACGTCATCTCACTCTGTTGCTTAAACACGGGTCATACGCAGTCAATGTAGCTCTAGCTAGTGAGCTTCAGCCAGCCTTTACAAGTGTGCATGTTGCTTGGGAAAATTAAGTTACAACCAACTTTTTATGACGATGTTATTGACCAGTTCATAAAGAAGAACCGTAGGGTAGAATTTGTATTCAAGTAGCTAAACTGAAAAAGATAGAATATCATTTGTAAAATAAATGTTGTATTTGTATGATTAAATGTACATAAATTTCTAAATATATAGTTTTAAATGGTCAGTAATTCATTATTCCGCAAACCAGATTTCAATTACACCTCTCACTCCCTGAATGATAACAAGAGCAAGCGTGAATTTCAAGACCAACATTCGCCCTTGCTTTTTAACCTGTGCAGAGTGCAATGAAAGCAATAAAAGAAGAGAGTAAATGTTAGTGGGGTGAAAATGGATATAATGCGTTTTATTCGTGAATAGCTGTAGTAGTTGATAATGAGCAAAACGGGTAGGTATATGAATTCTATATGTCAGATACACGTGAGAAACAGAAGGAAGAAGCTTAGAATCAAAATGAATTTTGTTTATATCTACAGGTTAAAATATCCCTAGTATGGAGTTTGCAAATGATTTTCTTCGTCTAGTATGATAATTGCTGAAGGGCTTCTATAGGATTAATTCAGAGGATATTTTTGAGAACAGGACTGGTGGTGGTGGGAGGACTAGGGGACATCCATGAAAGCTGGGCAAGAATGTCGTTAGTAAGGGTGTTAGAGTTGGGTTATTTACTTTTAGAGTGGTGAATGAGTGGAATAAGCTGCCAGAGTCTGTTTGTTGTGGGTGCTATGATGGTGAATAAGTTCAAGGCAAAGTATGATAGATACTGTGTGAATGTCGAATAGTTGTAATGGACATGATGTTTAGGGCCTCCCTCGATGAGTCTAAGGACTTCTTGGAGTCGCCCATAATAATATTTCCCACTGAGACACTGCAGCACCCCCAAGGAAAAAATGAGCGGAAATAATAATAATCTAGGAGCGGAAATAATAATAATAATAATAATAATAATAATAATAATAATAATAATAATAATAATAATAATAATAATAATAATAATAATCAGTGGCAGCCGGTGAAAATTTTAAGTGGGGTGCTGCATATACAAAATAAAAAAAATATATCTTTTTCCTAATCAGTAACCATTTATTAATAAATAAATTTACATATTAAATAAAAATTGCTTTATTAAAAATATTTCACCCTCACCATGAACAAACGCCAATAATAAAAGTTTCGTATCTCACAAAAACAATGCTCAAGCAGACGATACACTGCTCGTTTGAGCAGTGTCGTGCAATCATAAGCGCAAATGAATATCGGTGAGACTGGCTGCAATCGGTCGAACGTGATAATATCGACACTGCGTTAGATCGCAGCGTATTTGTTTCATAATCTAAAGCGTTAATCGAACAATTCCAATTATTAACTATTCAATCACTGTCGAAACATAAGCTGTAACCTTTAACATGTTGTATTGTTAAACACAAACAAAATTTAAAATTTTCATTTTTTCCTTGGGGGTGCTGCGGTGTCGCAGTGCTTATGTACGGGCCGTCACTGATGGTAATACTATCTTAATTAACGAAGGTCTGAAGTAGGAGAGAGTCATGATATCTTAAGATCCTTTCGTCGGTGGTGATCGACATACAAAATATAACAAATTTGTAGTAATAACTTTTCCATGAAATGCTTAATTCCTTATTCCCCCTTTTTTTAAATATCGCTAGAATTGATATTCGCATTTCTGCGCATGTTACAATGTCACCGTGTGATTAGAACCCACATTTATTGGTCTAGGAGCGGAAATGGTGTCCAGTGCGTCAAGCCGGCAAGTTGAATAAGAATTAAATTTTGAAGATTTGAGGAGAGAAAAAAACACATTTTGCAGTGTAATGTCAATAACAATATCCGCATTCTCAGAGAACATAATTATTTCATATATTTATATATGACGTAAACTAACTGCCCATTCCAGAAAATCATAAAATACTTCTTAAAATTGGTATGAAAACTCGGATTTACTCGAACAATAAGAAAAGACGTACCTTTTGCACTGGACTCTTAAGCTATAGGGAGCGCTGCTCGTCTCAAGGCTAGTTACTGAATAATCCATAGGCGAGGTATTCTGGGGACGCTAATCTCGAAAAGTTGTTGTTTACATAAAAAAATCAAAGAGAAACTCATTTTGCGAACTCCACTAATGCTGTTCTTTTCCCCCCTCTTTTTTCTTTTCGTAGCGTGCCAGTAAGTGACATTTTGTAAACGTCTAAAATGAAACCACTAATATTGTTATGGAAAATATATGATCAAAAACTAATCAATACACAGTGCTGATATTTTTATCTGGCCATAATTTAATGTTCTCAGCCATTTTTTAGTTACAGTTTATTATATTATATTATCTTCATCATTGAAAAATGATGAAGAAACTATTAAGTTAATTTTTGGCCGTCTCCATGATATTCTCGCTCCTAGTTCACATGTTATTAACATTCAGGACTTGAAATCTTAGCAAATATTTGTTTAGCCACCATAATTTTTGCTTTGATCTAACTAATTACAAGGGTTGGTTGATTGGTTGAGCCTCTGCTACTAATGGCTGCCAAAAAAAAAAAAAAAGGTAAGCACGTTTGAGAGCGGTTAGTAGTTGGAAGGAGATCAATCTTTCGATGCTGTTGGCACACTCTCCCTCGATGAGTCTTTGGACTCCCTGGAAGTGTCACATAATAATAATAACTTAGTTTGCGTGCCCTGAAGAAGCCAAACACCACAGTTGGTGAAACTTGTTGGCATAATTTATCATTAAATTTATTGGTCCAAAAAAACTCAGTGTAATCTTATTCCAAAATTAATATAACAATGTATCTCAAAATATACAAACCAATAACTACGTGCTGACCGAATGAAATTTAAGAAAATTTGGTATTTAGCACTTATTCTAAAAATTGTCTATTTAACAGTTCAACTTTAGTTACAATCAGATAGTTTTTATTGTCAAACGATTCAGATATTAATAATTCCGTCCTGGCTGGTGGAATTTAATAAAATTTGGTCTTTAAGATCTCCACTAGCCTTGTCAAGTCAGCTCAACTTTATTCTCGGTTTAACTGCGAATTCGGCAGATACAGAGTTATATGCATACAGTATATAAAACTAACATAAGAAAAATATCATATTCTTATATGGTTACACCATTCATCATCATTATATGTTTATGCTACTCCCGAAAAAAGGTTGTAAGCATATAGTACATTAATACTGTGGTGAGTAAATGCCTTGTTAATTAATTTATAAGAGTCTGTGCAGTATTGTGGATATAACATTGAGTTCATTGCAATAGGCCATTGGTAACAGCATTCTAATTGCCACTTAGAGGAACTTTTTTCCCCCTGGGCCTATCTTCAGACGATAACCGAGTTAGTCGATCTTTCGTATGGGCAATTATCTCTGTATTTCTTTTCCCCATAAACTCGGGATTTAAAGCATGAAGAAAAAAAAGACCGTAGAACTTACAATATAAACCTGTTTAGAATTTAGGACAAAATGACGCGGTTACAATTATCTGCCTTGATCTCAGGGATCACTAGGCAGAAGAATGGAGACTAACTGTCCATTGGTCTTGAAATACTTAGGCCTAAGAGTTGTACCTACTTCCACTAATAATAAAAGGAGTCAGAGGATTTTGTTGTATTCCTTTATGTATGTTTTACATAATCTAGTAACATACTTTCGCGACCAGACATGGGATTCTCTCTAGCTACTTCAGGCCTCCAATAAGCTGGGTGGCGGTTTCAGACCTAAGGATGAAATTCATCTCCCATTTAAAGGCAATCAAAAACTTCAATGCAACAAGTAGGATTCTAATCCGCAGCTTATAAGTTATTCAGGACACTGACTGGGCGAATTTCATTGATATTTGGGGATTAAAAACTGGTCGAGCCACCTGTTTTTGTTGCAAATGAACTATTTGTAGGGACACAAGAATTATATATTATTATTACGTGACACCTCCAGGGAGTCCAAAGATTCATCGAGTGAGGGCACCTGATCTACAACTCTG
The DNA here is from genome assembly GCF_054136105.1 of Typopeltis vanoorti. Classification (NCBI taxonomy): domain Eukaryota; kingdom Metazoa; phylum Arthropoda; class Arachnida; order Uropygi; family Thelyphonidae; genus Typopeltis; species Typopeltis vanoorti. The sequence continues at coordinate 58,841,116 of NC_143562.1, forward strand.
TCTCCACCACTAAATCCCCCAATGAACACCAACTACACCAACGCCATCTACTGCCCGCCGCCACCACTAGTATTTTCACAATCACAAACATCCATGCCCACAGCGCGATTCGAATTCGCAGCCTTTTGGGTGAAAGCGGATAAGTTAACCACACGGTCAATCAGGCCTGCTTAGATGCGTTCTTCGGTGTAGATGGAATGTAATAAAATCTGGGAGTTTGAATGTATGCACAAGACATATGGTTCAATTTTATTGGTTAATCTAACAAAACGATTCGAACTGATATTAATAATTCCGCTCTAGCTACTAGCTAGAGGGAATTTAATCAATCTGCTAACGCCTTTATATTCCCGTATGCGGGGAGTAGGCGAGGCCATTTAGCCCTATCTAACATTTGGAGGTACCAATCAGAGATAGATGTCCCAAGGCTATCACCAATAGCCTTGGGCCATCTATCACGATTTTCTTAAGTTTACAGGACGAAAAACCCGAGTTTCCGGGAGGAAAAACCTGCTTGCCAGTGCCAGAGATCGACTAACTCTGGAACCGGTCGAAAAAAGGCTTAGAAAAATTTCTTCTAGTCGCCGACTAGACTCGAAACCAAGTCTTCTTTCGTGCGGCCAAGCGCCGTGGTATGCAAACGTCACATCCACTGAGCTACACAGGCTCCCAGGGAATTTAATAATTAGGATTTATATTAAAACTTCTGTCGTTTTCAGTGTTGTTTTAAATCGGATTATATCTAGCGGTAAAATTCTACAATTGTACGACTAGAGTATATAAGCAAAAAACAGGTGGGTATTTCATGAACGCAACTTTTAATATGCTCGTTTTTTTTTTTTTTTTTTTTTTTTACTTACTAGAGTTCTCTGAATAAATTCATCACAAACATCAAAAGAATTCTTAAAGAATGAAAATAAGTAACAATTGGACATTCAATACTGAAGAATTTCGAATTACATCAAACAGTACATACGAGGATGGTCCGAAACGTTTTCGGCCTAACAATGAAAAAACGAATATATAATTTCGAACTTATTTTTATTTTTCAACATAATCTCCCTTAAGACTAACACATTTATACACATTTATTCCAGCGATGCTACAGCGCCATTATCCCGTCCCTGTAGTGGTTCTCAGTAAGATCTGCAAAATACCCTTCTACAGCTGCAATCACCTCTTGATTCGAAGAAAAACGCTGACCAGCGAGGAAGAGTTTTAGTTCTGGGAAGAGACAGAAGTCAGAGGGAGCCAAATCTGGAGAATGGGGTGAATGTTCCAACAATTCATATTGCAGATCCTTTAATTTTCCCATTGGCAAAACACCTTTGTGGGCAGGTGCATTGTCCCGATGAAAGATTATTCTTTTTCTTCTGCAAACCGTGTCTTTTCTCACGAATTTTTTCGTTGGTTAAAAGATCTGAAAAATATTCCACGGTTATTGTTTTATCCTTTTCAAGATAATTAATTAACAAAACGCCTTTAGCATCCCAAAACACAGATGCCATGACCTCTCCTGCTGATGGAACCGACTTTGTCTTCTTTGGCGCTGAATGAAATCAAATTCTCATCCATAGTAATAAATCGACGCACAAAATCAGTTTTATTCTTGTTAAAATGCTCCAAGCACTGTTCATTTTCATGCGAGTGCGTTTTTGATCTGCTGTGAGCAAGCGCGGCACCTATCTTGTGCAAAGCTTTTTCATTTGCAAATCTTCATGTAAAATATATCCTACATGTTCTTTTGAAATGCCTGTAGTCTCAGCAATTTCACGCACTTTGACTCGCAGGTCATCCAATCCCATATCGTGCACTTGATCAATGATTTCTGGTGTTGTTACCCATTTTGGACGTCCTTCACGTGCATCATCATCTTCAAGGTTGGAACGGCCACGTTTAAACTCAGCAGTTCATTTCTTAATTGTCGAAAACGAAGGAGAAGAGTGTCCATAAACTTTTATGAACTTCGAATGAATTTCTTTTGACGTTAAACCTTCTTTTACAAAGAATTTTATAACTGCACAATACTCAATTTTATCCATTTCAAGGAACATAGACAACACTTTTGTTTCAGACAGCTGTATAAAACAAACTACTAGATAGCGTGACTTGCAATTTCATCTAAGTTTCAGATGTACCAACTTAGAAAAAGAAACCGTGCCAATAGTGTTGCCATCTATGGTCGAGGCCGAGAACGTTTCAGACCACCCTCTTATCTATAAGAGGTTTCTAACCATAAGGTTTCTAAGCATTTTATTTCATCGGCATAAGGCCATAAATGTATACTGCGCTACAGCAATTTTTGTAGAACTAGTCTTAGATTTAATATCGGTTGAAGAAAAATTTCTGTTGAAGAAAAATTCAAAACGCAAATAACATTTTCGTTTTGGATGGCGAAAATGTAACAGAAAAATAACGATGCTGATTGGTGCTAATTAGTACAATTAAAATTCCGCCATTCGTTTTCAACGAACCATTTTAATAGAGATATTACGCAGACGTCAAATAATGTGTGCAGCATGTGGAAATAACTCTAGATTCGATTATTGTGATAATTAATGTCACTATATAAAATCAGCATTGATTGAAGAATATATGGGATAGCTGAAGTGTGTAAATAACGATAAGTGAACCTATTTGCTAGGCATGACGAGAATCTCGTGTTACATAATATCGATTTATTAGACGTAGTGGTGACAGTCAGGGTCCGCGCGGTTAGCCTAGTGGCTTTGCGCTTCGCAACCATACGCATTATGGGGGTAGTGACCTCCCACCATAATGTAATAACAGCATGCATTTCCTAGGAAATGTGTTTTTACATTATGGAAAATACCAAGAATAGCGATCAGAACTTTACCACCTTTGCTGCCTGTTGCCCGAGTTTGTACTACGTACTGGGATTACTTGCATTAGCTCACGCTAGTAATCGCCGATACTGTTATAGTTTACTATATTCGGCATGAAACTCTCTGATTCCGATCTTTGAGTTTCTTATTCGGTTATAAAACAATGTGGGATTTAATATTCCCTTAATTTAAATAATGTTTATTATTATTTTTTTTTAATTTTTATATACTTTTATGACACAGCTGCTCATGCCCTTGGCGTTCGGGAGGGAGGGGGAATATATAAATTACTGCATATTAATGAGTATATTGTAATAATTAATTTTCCCAATCTCAACCATTACCAAAATTCAATCCAAATCCGTTTGAAGTGAAATGTATACAAAATCATTCGCAATACTTTTCTTTTTGGAAACTGAATCGTTTCTTTAAATGTTCCAAACGTATTGAGATCGATCTACGCAAGCAAATAGGCACGTGAACAACTAGACTTAAAAGATTACAGAAAAAATACGCTATGGAATTTAGATTTCTTCAACAGTAAGATAATTTCACTATTAGGAAGTTAGATGGCATTACTATTATTTCGTTATGTTATATTTGTAAGGAAAAGGCTGACCACAGAAAGGCGAATAAGTACAGACCATAACCAATAAATTAAAAAAAAAATCAGCTAACATTTTTATTCCCGTATAGGGAGTAGGCGAGGCCATTTTAGCCCTATCTAACTTTTGGAGACTGAGTGGGCAGTTCAATCTTCACTGGCAGCCAATCAGAGATAGCTGGCCCAAGGCTATCAATAATTTAATCGGCACGCCGCTAAGAGACTGCTAACAAGTGCCGCCATCTCGTGGTCCACAACCCTAACGCAATATTTTTAATGTCTGAAAATATTGTGGGTTCGACGGTCGGAACTATTATTTCACATTCCAAAATGTCGCATTAAAGTTGCCATTGGTCTTATTCCGCATTTAACTAAGTAAAGTTGATACTTTTCACATTCGAAACACTAAATTTTAATTAATTTACAGTGACACTGTGACTATAAAATGTTTAGTGTGGATATGCCTACATTTATATTTTCATGTGGCGCCCGAGGAATATTGACCTTTAAGACGAACCGCATAACCCTTCGAGTTAAATTTTTTAAATAAAAATGAATCATAATTGAAGTGGAAACAGGGTAAAATTGTTTCGATGCATAAAGGGAGGTGATAAGACTAGGGCTTTGAATTATATGCCAGTCTGTGTGTCTGGAGTTGTGGTTACAGAGGTTTGTTAAGACCAAGATTCAGAATTGGGTTGAAAACAGAAAAATACTCTTTGGTAGCCAGTATGGGTTTGTTAAAGGAAGATCATGTTTTAGAAATCTGCTTACTTATTATAATAAAGTGACAAATGCATTGGATAAGGGTGGAACATAGTGGTATACAGTCATCCCTCGACTTACGTCCATTCGAGTTACATCCTTTCGAAGATACGTCCGTGATTCCATAAGGGAATAAATAACATTTTCGGCTATACTTTCGAACAAGACACAAGCGAGCGTAAGGTAAAGCATGCACAGTAGCAACAGCGTTTTCAGCAGCAATCTCAGTCAGCACGTGTCTTCAACCGTTCCTCTGTTGATTTTGTGTTTGAGAAATGGGCTATTTGTGTATTTATCGTTAAATATTTCTCGATATTTTGTGAAACATCGCCCCTGCACGCCCAATTAAAAAGCTTAGTGAAGAATCACAGAAAAAGAGGCGAGCAACTGATCCTGAAACGAAGTTTCAAGTTATAAAGCAACATGAAGCTGGTAAGCCCGTCAGTTTGATTGCACATGACTTCGGATGGTGTCATTCCACAGTGACGACCATTTTGAAAAATAAGGATAAAATCGTCGAGGCTGGGAAAGGATCTGCTTCCATTAAATTGACGAGAGTGACGAAGCAACGACAAGGTTCTATCGGTGATATGGAGAAGCTACTTGCATCATGCGAGGACCTGAACCCAAATCGATCGCCCCTTAGCACTGTGATCATGACCGTTAAGGCACTAAGTCTCTTCAACATGTTGAAGGAAAAAGCAGGGCCCGATTATGACTACTTGGTTCATGAGATTCAAGCAGCATTTTGCGCTCATAATGTGAAAATGTATGGGAATCTGCAAGTGCTTAGAAGGTTGCCAAGACGTTTGTGGAAAAATTGGATAAAATTATTACGGAGGAAAATTATTTGCCTCAGCAAATATTTAATATGGATGAGATGTCCTTGTTTCGGAAAATCTATACCTAATTTTAAAGCTCTTAATGCCGGTATTACGATTGTTATGGATAATGTGGCTGGATATAAACTGAAACCATCTGTGATATAGCACAGTGAGAATCCACGAATCTTCAAAAACATTAGGAAGCATACTCCCAGTTCATTATCGGAGCAATAAGTAGTAGTGGATGACTCCAAAATTGTTTGAGGATGCCTTAATCAACTGTTATACGAGTGAAATGGAAAGTTATGGTGTGAAAGAAAATGTAGAATTTAAAATTTTATTAATTCTAATTAATGCTCCAGGCCATCCGTCTTATCCATCTTAAAGCGATGATCTTCACCAACTTCAAGGTCATGTTTCTCCCTCCAAACACTACTTCATTGATCCACCCAATGGATCAGGGTGTTCTTGCAGTGTTTAAGGCTTATTATCTATGGAGAACTTTTTCACTAGCCATTTCTGCTACTGAAGGAAATGACCAGACTCATGTAATTCTGGAACGCAGTCAATATTTATCATGCTATATTGCTGTGACTTGGGACGAAGGGACCTCTCAATGTATGAGTGGCATATGGAAAAAGACATTAAAAAGATTTGTGCATGATTTTGGAAATTTGTAATAGTGAGCCTAGCAAACAATCTGAATCTTGACGTGAATGACGACGACATAATTCAACTCATAGAAATTCCCTTGGTCGATCTCGGACAAAATTAGTCGATCTCGGACAAATTAGTCGATCTCGGACAAAAACTCTTTTGTCCGAGATCGACTAATTTGAGAACTGGTTAGCCAGTTAGAAAAAGTACATCTAGTGGGCGACTAGATTCGAACTGAAAACGGTTTTCTTCAGACAGCCTATCGTTATAGATGCAAACACCATTTCCACGGGGCTATGGAATTTTTTGTCCCAAAAAACATGCAAACTGACCAGAACATAAGCAATTACACACACTATGGGAATAAGTTTTAGCCCCCTATTCCATTGGATTTTAGTTTCGAACACCTGCACGTTAATGCGTAAATTAGGAAGGAAAGATTGATTAAACTTCTATGATGCTACATCAGCAGAAGAAAGACCATACTAATTTAGCCCGTCACTGACAAGGAAAACATTTTCAGTCAATTCTGTTTTCAGGGCAGACAGAGATTGCCTAAATCTGATATATAGTTCCACTAACTACAGTAGTGCTTAATTGAAAAACAAAACAGTTTACTGTTTTGTTTTTCAATTCTTCAACCTCAGCAAAATCTATCATAGAACATGCACACACAAGGAGACATTGAAATAAATACAAGTTAGATGGAACACTTCTCTTTATCTACCCATTATAGTTAGAAATCTTTATTCAGATATACATAAATGTCAATTATGCATCACATATGCAAAATATTTTGTCACATGCATCATCACGTTTTCTAAGGCAACTATTTAAGAATGCTGTTGGTCAGTAATTGTCAATGGTGTTGATCATGGGTGAAAAAAAAAGGAGTTTTTCAGAGTTCAATAAAGGGCTTATTGTGAATGCTTGCCTAGCTGGAGGCATGATTTTGAAAAGAGCACAGCTGATTGGTTTCTCGAAAGATGAGATATCCTGGATGTTGAATCAGCGGAAAAATAATAACTCACTTGCTTATCTAAGAGGTGTAACTTTAATCATAAAACAAGTCTGCTAGGACTTGTTAAATAAACAGAACTTCCTTTGTGCGGCAATTGACTGATGCATTTAATGAAAGCTGTTTCCAACCCATATCTCACTAAACTATGTGCAGGAAATTGAAGAGGATTGGTATTGGCAGTCACATGCCTATACAGAAACCCCTGATTTCTGTGAAGAACTGGAAAGTTTGTCTACAGTGATGTCAGGAACTATGACCTGACATCACTGTAGACAACACGGGACACTGAAAAAAAAGTCATGGTACAGCTTGTTCTGTATTAATGGTAGGCAGAGTTTGGTGTGATCCCCATGAGGTAATAAATCCATCTGGTTTGAGGTGATTCATGAGGCAATGAATCCATACAGCTAGAAAGTTAGGCATCCTCCAAGGAATATCTGAACATTGTTGCTATTGAAATCCATCCTGCAATTGACTTTTTATCCAGCAGGTGAAGGTTGTTTCATGGACAATGCTACTGTTCATTGTGCAAACAATTTTAAGCAGTGGTTCAGCAAGCATGACAGCAACTTCCACCATCTTCCATGGCCATCACAAAACCTGGATCTGAATTCCATTGAGAATGTATGAAACATGTTAGAAAAACAGATCTCGGAGTGGTCCTCTTCTGTCAAATCCGAGCCAGTTAAAGGACTATTTGGACAGTTGGTATGTTGTAGTCATAGATGAAATCCAACATCTTGTGGAATCTATGCCAAACCATGTATATGCTGTAGTTTAGGCTAAAGAAGGTCTAACATGATATTAAATAAGAGTTTCTAATTTAGTGGCGGTATGTGTACTGTATGATTTTCACCAGTAAGGGTTGTGCATTGTGTCTTTGTGAAATCCAGTATCTCATGCCAGATAATGGCAAAATGTAGAATACTGTTTTTAACCTTTGCTAGCTCAAGGTTTCCTTGTCTCATTCAGTTACATTCACTTGCTGTCTTTATTGCATCCTAAATTCTAAAAAATCACTTCCTCTGATTTTCTATCACTATGGACTATTTGCAGTCTAACTACTTAAATAGTGAAGGCATCATCCTAAGTTTATCTCTCTATCAGAGATATACATGTCTATCTCTGCAACTCTGGCTCCCCTTTTCCACTTTCAATGACTAATCTAGAAGCATTTGTTGTAAGAATGATTTAATGCAAGTTCTCACTCTACCAAGTATACACCAGCTAAACCTCTCCTTTCTAACAATACCTTTAATATATATATCTTAACCATTTCTCCTTCCAAAATATTGTACAGGTCGTCTCTGTTCTCAGTAACTTAGATCATAATCCTGAATAAGTTGCCTCTTCCAGAGAACACTCTTCACTCAACAATTCTGAACTTCATGTCCTTTGCATTACGGTGGTGCTAAGGATGGTGTTTGTGATTTCTACTCTTCCTTTCCACCATCAAACTGCTGCTTTCATTCTACTGATCTACAAAGCAAGTTAATTGACTGAAATTATCCAATTTTAATGAAAATTCTTCCACATTTTCCAAGTCATGGTTTAACGACAGCATGCTATGGCAATCTAAGAGAAAAATTCAACACATCTTAATGCAAGAATGAAAACGTTATTCTCAAGCCTATACTGAAACATGCAACAAATGCAAAACGATCATCAACGAATTGAAATCCCACTTTGAAAGAGCCAAATGCAGAATGCTTATCTCCTATACAAAAGGTAGTCTACTGGACTCTTGCAAAGGCCACTAGATGTCACTTCTACCTCCCAGATAATGCTGCAACTAATGCATATGATAAAACTGATCTGGAAATCATTTCATTTTCCAGTTTCTGCTTAAATAACCAAAGCCAATCACCTCCTGCCATAACAGAAAGAGAACCACATGCCTCCTGGGGTCTTTTGCCAGAACAAGAAGAATCTTAAATAACCTTGATACCATGAAGTCCTTTTTTTTATGTTGTATTTAAATGTTACTAAAATCAAAATAATAATTAGTAAAAAGAATTAGTAACTTTGTTACTAATACATTAAAAATAAATACATATTTATTTTTACTTTATTAATAGTAAAGGGCATGTATTGTTTTGTGAAATTTTTATTTCATTTTAATATATGCATGTGTGTACTGAGCTAGGATATAAATGTATTCCTATTGAGGATTGTAGTCAAAAAACTTTGAAAAACACTATCTTAGCCTAAATCACCTACCTCTAGATACACACCATAGAAAGCTTTGGAGAAACCTGTGAGGGCTGTGGCATTTCCAGAACATTAGTTAGATATCTGGTACTGAAGCCTGCTCAGCAAGTTGGTCCACCTTCTACTCTGTAATTGAATGGCCAGTTTTCTCTCTGGTCAATAACTACATGCTATGGTGGGTAACTCTATGGAAAGTTTTTCACTTGGTTAAAAGTCAATCTCTGGCACGGGCAAGCAGGTTTTTCCTTCCGTAAACTCTGTTTTTTTTGTCCCATAAACTCAAGAAAATCGACCGTAGAACCCACATTATTTCAGACATTAAATACAAGTGTTAGGCACCACGAGATGGCGACTCTTGTTGAGCTGTCTCTCTTCACTGCGTGCCACTTAATTAGTAATTAATAGCCTTGGGCCAGCTATCTCTGATTGGGTACCAGTGGAGACTGAACTGCCCACTCAGTCTCCAAAAGTTAGATAGGGATAAAAACGGCCTCGCCTACTCCCTATATATGGGAATAAAAAGGAGTTAGCTGATTTTTTTTTTTTTTACAATATAAATTATACTTGACAAGAAATTATATTCTTGTTTTAATCTTATATCCAAGAATAAGCATAAATGTGAAATAACTTCACAACTAATCTACTTGTATAGAGAGGCTGTTGGCTTCACATCTACAAGTACACTAGTCATGAAGTTATTTCATGCTTATGTTTGGGATACACCTTTTTTCTGTTAACCAATGGATCGTCAGACACCAATATGATTAATGGAGGTGCTGGTGTTCTCCTAATCCCAAAACGTGAAAAACTTTCAATAAAAGTTGGATCTGGGAGAATAGCTTCCAATTTTACCAGCGAACTTTACACAATATATAAAGCACAGCACTCAAAGACTACTTAAAATTATCATCTCAACAATCTGAGGGAATTATAATTTACAGTGACTCAAGCTCAGCTATGCAGGCAATCAAAAATGGCAATACCAAGCTCACACAAGACATCCATAAACTCTTAAATCAACTAAAGTGTTTAGGAAAAAGTTGCATTTTACAATGGATTCCTGCTCATGTAGGCATTGATTACAATGAAGCAGCTGATAAATTAGCAAAAGAGGCTAGAGAACTCAACCAAAAAACTCACATGATAACTTGCTGATGCTAATGCACCAGCAAAACCTAAACTAATTCCACTGAAATCAGCGAAAAAACATCAAATTCCCGAAATCAATGCTGGCAGAAAGACCACCATGATAGCAAGACTCCGAACAGGACATTACAGAGGAATGAAGATCAATACAGATGAAATGAGAACACACAGAAACTGCAACAACTGCCCCAATACTGAACTAACACCCACTCACATCTTTACCTTTCCAGCAATTACAGCAGCCTTGCAAGAAATAGACTCTTCAAAGGACAAGACAACAACAACACCTTTTTTCTATTTGTATATGAAAAATGCATGACTTCTGTATTTATTTAACCTTGATATCTTCTTGGATCTGGCTTCAATAAAGGTCAAAAGTAGTCATGGTAGTGACCCTTTTCATGTTTTTGCATTGTGGACAATTGATGTGAAGCCAACAGGTTACTATATAAAAAGAAAACTAGTTCAAAGTTACTTCATACTTATGTTTATGGTCTAGGATTAAAACAAGATAATTTCTTGTGAAGTATATTACATGATGACTTGGTCTCTGAACTTCCCCCACTATGGCAGGAGTTTTGCTCTATCACCTATCCTTTTTCTCTTATTCATAACTGATCTTCTCATTGACTAACAATCCTATCCATAAAGATGCTAATATGAGAGCATTTCTTCCTCCCACTCATTTAACAAAGCCTTGTAATTCCCAAACATTTCAAGCTTTAAGAACTTCCACACCCAGAAAAAAACTCAGGAATCATACTGTGTATGATTCCAGAGTTTTTTTTTTCATGCAAGCTGATCTCAATTCGTCTACCCTTGATAATGCACAAATTACTGGAGGGTCAGATTTCTCTCTCCATCCTACTACTAGCTCTGTAAAAATCACAAATCCACCCAATTCTTGATGCTGTGCAGAGGACCAGTTTGGCTGAATCAATGTTCCCTCTCTCTCTCAGTAACTCATATCACACTATCTCACAGATAGACTGCTTTGGCCTTATATCTTCGTCATTCGTATTCTTCTTTCCACATAATTTCTTAAAAGACAAGCAAAACCTGCCTAATTCATTCACATCTAACATTCTTTTACAGTTCATCTTCAGAACAAGTGAAAACCTGGTTCTGTTTTTCCTTTTTAATTCCAACTGCTTCTATTCCTCAACTCTTGCTTAAACAATGGCACTACTGTACTACAGTTCTGCAGCATCTTTGTGTAAGATTTATATATATATATAATAAAACTCATCTTCAGTTTTTAATAAGCATTTAATAAGAACTGATTTAAAGAACAGTTGTACTTTGGAAAGAAGACTGAAGAAGAATGAAAAATGAGGAGCAGAGGGAGAAGCAAATTTAGTGGGTTAGTAGCAGACCATAAATCAGTTGGACAGCAGCTTAATGGAAAGTGGAGGAATGATAAGTGTTAGTTCAGTGGAATAGCAGTGCTGATGGGGGGGTACCTGTAAAAGAAATAAGACAGAAAGAGGGTGTTCAGTGAGAGAATGATCATCAATTAGCCAAACCAGCCTATTTAGGAGACCATTAAGAATTTTTAGAGAGATTATTTGTGCATCAATCCAAATGTACACGGCTGTCTAAGGTTGCTGGATTGGAGATTAGTACAGAGTTAATAGTCTCCATAGCTCAGTTGGTATAGATGAAGCCCTTTGGTCGTAAAGACCTGGGTTTGATTCCTGTAAATGACACGAGGAACCATTATCTGGTTTCTTTCAACTAAAGGTGAGTTAGCCAGTCTCATATGGAGGTAGAGATTTTTTTTCAACCAGAAACTTGGGTTTTTCGTCTCTCAGAACAGGCAAAGTGGCCCTATGAACACGTATGGATTTACAGCCATGACTACTTATGACAATATGTGCAAGAGATAGGATCCTCACCACATGTCGTTATGCGTGATGTCAACCTCCTAGATAGAAGACGGGACATGAATGGGAATAGTAAGAAGGTAGAAAAGTAAGAAGTACTGTCTTGAGCAGAAAAGAATACAAAGTTTACTGGAAGTGGAAGAAGCTTGGTGTTATGACAAAAAAAAAAAAAGTTCAACCCATGGAGAGGAAGGGAGGGAGGGGAGAGAGAGCTAATTCTGTCTAGTGATCTGGGTATAGTAAGAAGATAAAGACATGAACAGAATTTTTATTTCTTTTTTTTTTTTTAAATAAAAAAGGGAGGGCTGCATTTTAGTAGCAGTGAAGTTAACTATGCTGTCCTGATCTTTCCGATGAAAAATGTGTACACAAGGACATTATAAAGTCCTTGTGCAGTTTTAAATTTTCATAACTTCCATTCTATACATGATAAAATCAATCTGTAAAAAACACTGTAATTCAGTATGTACTAAGAGCGATTCATTTATTTTATTGTAGCGTAGCCAAAAAATTATTATTATTATTATTATTTTCCAGAATCAGGATTGACCAAATGACTTCAATAGAAGAGAATGTAATTGTGTGCTGTGGTTGGCTGAGCTAAAGTCTGTTGTTAGAGTACAAAAAAAGTTTAGAACCCATTGCAACAAATAAAGCTCCATACAGGAATTAAATAACAAACTGGATGAATAAGTTTAAAGAAAAAGAAGCCTTTCAGATCATAGTTTATCATCAATGATAAACTATGATCTGAAAGGCCAAGTACAATTGAGAAAAGTGTGGCATCATCTGTACAACAATCCTTTATTGAAAGACCATGGAAAGCAATAGAATGGACATCTTTGGAGCTGGGTATTCGTGAATCAACAGTGCGTAAAATTCTTAGAATGAAACTTCACATTAAAGCCTACAAAATTCAATTACATTAAATATTGCTGGAAGAGTTACTACACAGTTGATTTTCTGTCACCAATTTAAGGAAGAACTTGACAGTAATGCTTCATTTATGGACCATTTAAAGTTTTTGATGAGGCAACACTTCACATTAGTAGCATGGTCAACAGATGTAAATGCTGTGTGTGGAGAACTGAAAAGTCACAAGAAGTTGAGGAACATGAAAGAGATTCCCTTAAGGTCAGTGTCCTAGTGTGCATTAGGAAAGAACACATAACTGAGCCATTCTTTTTTGAAGGATAGGTTGTTAAGTGATAGTTATTTGGGAATGCTGGAGGATTACTTTATTCCTAAACTATATGTTTAGGACTTATAGGTGACAGTGTTTCAGCAAGATGGTGCACCTTGTCACTTTGCTCTATGTGTTAGGCAGTTTCTGAATGAAATGGACTGGAACAGGTGAATCAATCTCTTGGCACACCACGTTCATCAGATTTGATCATTCTGGATTTTTTTCTATAATGACATGTTAAGACTAACGTTTATTCAACAAAACTTTGCTCTTTAGATGATCTGCAGACTATGATAACTAATGTAATTCAGGGTATTACTGAAAATCAACTGCAAAATGTATTTGTAGAACTTCAGAATCATACCTCAGTTGGTATATGTGATGATGGTGGACATGTTCAGAATTTACACTCCCAAGAATAAATATATGTAAAACTATAATAAAAGGGTAAGTGTAATAAACACTTATCTTTTTTTCAGATTGATTTTATCATGTATATAATGGAAGTTCTGAAAATTGAAAACTGCACAAGGACTTTATAATAACCTTGTGTATATATATATAGAGAGAGAAAGAAATTAGGGCTCAATGTCATTAGGGGTACAAAACTTGTATAAAATACTAGAAAGAATGAACCACATATAGCAGAACTTCAAAACTAGTACATATAAACAAAGCAAGCAGAAACAAATGCTGTGCTAATCACTATCAATGTGTTGGAGCAATGCTAGTTGTTGCTGCCACATTCTGTAGCATTCTGTGTGTCATATCCCAGGTCCACGGTTGTTAGATTTTTGATGAAAGCAGAGTCAAACATGGTGTAGAATTAAACCTTGGATATTCTTAGAAATACTCTATATCCCTGCACAATGTAATAAAAACTAAGGTTTAAGAGACCCATTCCGAAAATGTTCCGATGATGGTCACACGACCGAAAATGCTCTCAACCCAGTTTTTCCATAAAACCCTTCCCCAAAAAAGCCCTTAAGTACAATAATGTACATATATATATATTATTTTAAAAAAAATCCGGGTTTTCAAAAAAAATATATATACATTCTTCCCGCCCTGCGTCAAACACTCACCCCAATTCTTCCCCCCCCCCCCCCCTTTTTTTTTAACAACCTAACAGCAGAAGTACGGAGAATGATGTCATCTCAGCATCTAAACAAGGTATGTACAAAAATTTCTTCCTAAATTATTCTGCTATATTTTCCTTTAAAATACACTTATAATGCCTTAAAAATTTCTTGAGGAAAAAAGCCAATGTATTTAAAATAAGGGACACTCCTAAACAAAAACAGGCTATAATAGCGGTAAAAATAATAAGTAAGGTTTAATCCTACACCAAGTTTGGTCTGCTTTCATCAAAAATCTAACAACTACAGACCTAAAATACGATATGTGTCATGCCACTAAATGTGTCAGCAACAACTAGTTGCGATGCATACATAACAGCTTCTGTAGCTCAGTCAGTATAGATGAAGCCCTTTGTTTGGAAAGACCTGGGTTCAATTTCCATCCAAGACATGAGGAACCTTTATCTGGTCTCTTTTGTCTAAAGGTGAGTTAGAAAGTCTGATAATATCTGCTATGTGTAATTCATTTTTTCTAGTCTTTTATATAAGTTTTTATCCCTGATGATATAAGTCTTACAACTTATGAAACTTCTCAGGTTATATTGTTTATTTTAATAAACCTGTTTTAGGTTTAGAAACATGTGGTCTCAATACCAGAAATCAAATGAAGAATTACTAAACCAAAGAAATATTCATGTTCAAGTTTATACTCCACCATCCTGCTTCTCACTTTACCAGTTAGGAGTAGCTGCTTATTCCAATCTCAGTTTATCAGCAGTCTCTATTACACAGAGTGCTCTATCTGTGACTTTGCATCAGTTTAAGCAGATGGTCCAATAGAGACTGCTGATAAACTGAGATTGGAATAAGCAGCTACTCCTAAATGGCAAAGTGAGAAGCAGGATGGTGGAGTATAGACTTGAACATGAATATTTCTTTGGTTTAGTAATTCTTCATTTAATTTCTGGTATTGAGACCACATGTTTCTAAACCTAAAACAGGTTTATTAAAATAAACAATATAACCTGAGAAGTTTCATAAGTTGTAAGACTTATATCATCAGGGATAAAAACTTATATAAAAGACTAGAAAAAATGAATTACACATAGCAGATATTATCAGACTTTCTAATTCACCTTTAGACAAAAGAGACCAGATAAAGGTTCCTCATGTCTTGGACGGAAATTGAACCCAGGTCTTTCCAAACAAAGGGCTTCATCTATACTGACTGAGCTACACAGGCTCTTATGTATGCATCGCAACTAGTTGTTGCTGACACATTCAGTGGCATGACACATATCGTAAGCTTGGATTTGCTACTGTTTTTCCTGAATTGAAAGATTCAATTAGAATGCCGTGATTATACTGCTGGGATGCATGTGATACATCCCTACATAACAACAAAAATAAAAATTCTACAAAAATAATCCATAACTGAAACAGATATTTTGAGTTCTTTTCAGGTCATGCATTCTCTGAATTTAGCAAAATCCAACAATTATTATTTTAAATAAAAAGGCTTCATCCAATCATTATAAGCACTGGAATCCAACTGGAAGTGAGAAAAAAAAACTGCACATGAAGCTGCTAGGTCAGCTTAACTTTCTTCTTATTACTGTTTATTAGTCCATAACACAGAGCCAATAAAACAAAAATTTATTAATGATAATCATCATGGCAGAGGGAGACTATGAATAAATAACATAAGATGATGCTTGAAATTAAAGATGCACAAGTCATCATCATAATCAAATTCCTGATATATATACCCTCAAGGGGAATGTGTACAGGATATGATAATACTACATGAAAAATTTACATCATTACTAACGTCCTATCTACAATTTTCCTCCAAATCAGTCCGTTACCTGTCAAGATTCCAATATTATCAGATCTTATATTTTGGTCTTCTAAGGCATTTTTTACTGTATCAATCCACCTATATCTTGGTCTTCCTCTGCATCTTTTTCCTGCCAACCTGGCAGAGAACACTTATTTTGCTAATCTTTCCTCTCCCATTCTGTTTAAGTGACCATACCACCTGAGATTAGCTCTGCTAATGCATTCTTGGATGCTGACAATGTCAAGTTCTTTCCTAATATTCTCGTTTTTAATATGATATTGCCGTTGATGCCATCTGTTCATACCCCTAATCTTTCTCAGGACTCTCATATCTGCGGTCTCTAGTCTTTGGTCAAGTGTTTTACTTCTGACCCAGCTTTCAGATCCATAAGCTAAAATTGGTTTGAACACTGTCTTGTATACAGCTAATTTAGTGTTTTGGCTTATTTCTCTGTTATTCCATATAAATTTATTCAGTTGACTTCCTACCATACCAGCTTAGTTGATTATGTTGTCTATTTCCATATTTAATTTACCATCTTCTATAAAAATCGTGCCTAAGTAGCTGAAATGTTTTACTTGTTCTATACTTCTCCACTCACAATGCAGTTGATATTTTCACTGTTTCTGCCTATTTTCATTGTCTTTGTCTTTTTATTGCTGACCTTCATACCATATCTATTACAACAGTTATTCAATTTAGTCAGAGAATCTTGCAGACTTGTAGTGGATTTATTTAGAAGTATAACATCATCTGCATAAAGCAAAGAGCTGACATTAACATCTCCAATTATATATTTGACTTACAACTCAAATAAAAACTAAGTATTGCTTGATATAATGCCCCATCGACACCATATAACTTTAGCGTACTGAATAGCTTCTCTCTTGGCACCTTGTCATATACCTTTTCCAAATCGACAAAACTTAAATACAGAACTTTGTTATATTCTCATGATTTCTCAACTATTTGTCGTAAAGTAAAAATCTGGTCTTGACAGTCTCTATTTCGCCTAAATGCAGCTTGTTCTTCACCAAGCTTCCCTTCTACAATCCTTCTCAACTGTTTCTCAAGTATACTTCCATATATATCTGCAAATTAATTAACTGTGGAAAGGTACAGAGGCAAATAACAAAGACAGCTTAAGGACTGTACAATGTTAGTTATGAGGATTGGCTGAGGGAATGTGGACTGCAGAGTTTGGTGGATAGAAGAAGGAGAGGTGATATGATTGAGACTTTTAAACTGTTGAGAGGTGGTTACAGGGTTGACACCGGGGAGTTCTTTCACTTGGTTGAACAGTGGGAAGGAGTGATGACAAGGGGCCATCCCTGTAAGTTATGAAAGGAAACTGTGGGCAAGAGGGTGAGGAGTAGTTTCTTTGCAAGGAGGGTGGTTGAACCGTGAAATGCATTGCCTGATAGAGTGGTGAGAGCGAGAACGGTCAATGAGTTTAAGGAATGGTATGATAGACTTTGTGTTTCCTAGGAAGGACCTCTTGCGATGAGTCTTTTCACTCCTTGGAGGCCTAAATAATAATAATAATATTAGCAGGAACACTCAGTAATGAAATACCAATGTAATTTTCATATTCAGTTTTATTTCCCTTTTTATATATGGGTACTATGAGAGCTCTACTCCAATCATCTGGAATTCATCCCTCTGAACTATGCAGTGCAGCCACTGTAAGACTTTCATACTTCCATATTCGAGCATTTCCGGTCGAATATCATCTACTCCTGCTTCTTTTCCACATTTCAGGCTTTTGATGGCTTTTTCTACTTCAAATAATGATATGTATTCCTGACTGCATGCCTTGGTCAGTGTTTTTTACCACTGGTTGTCATCATTCCTTGTTTCATTCAGCAATTTTTCAAAGTAATTACTCCATACTTCAAGGATATCTTTTTCTCCTGTTTTCATGTTCTCTAATTCCTTTTACAGTACTCTTTCCTCCATTTCTGAGCTTCTTCAACCTCCAGAATATTTTGCCACCTTCTTGATATTTATTTCCTATATTCTTGCCAAAGTCCTCCCATGACTTTTATTTAGCTAGTTTCATGCACTGTTTAGCTTTCTTACATTTGTCTCTGTATTCTATAAGAGCACAAGCTGACTTATTTGCCAGGAACTTTTGATATGCTTTCTTCTTTTCCTTCCCTTTAACTTCCAGTGTCCACCATGGAGTTCTGATTTTTCTATCCTTGCAGACAACCTTGCCATGCCTCCCTGACTGAATCAATCAGTGTTTCTTCAGGGTTTTTCACCGAATCTCCAAGATTTGGTTCTTGTTCGCAACCTCTTTCATTTTTTCTTGAATAATTTTTGTGTATTTTAGTCTACAGTTCACATCTGAGAGCTGCTCAACTTTTATTCGCTTTAAAACTTTTTTACATGTTCTTCTTTTCAATATAAAATTCAATTTTATCTACTCAAGATTAAATAGTGATCACTTCCAATTTCAAATCCTCTGTACACTTTGGTGTCCTGCACCAGGGAAAAAACATCACTATCAACTTTATTGTTGATAGTAATATTTGTCTCTCTATTCTCTAAGAACACAAGCTGATTTATTTGCCATGAACTTTTGATATGCTTTCTTCTTTTCTTTCATTTTATTCCTTGCCTCTTTTCTCTCCATGTGAATTGTGCACATTTTTATGTTGGAACATTGTGTTAGTAATAACTAGTCCATGTCCTGAGCAGAAATCCAACAGGTATTTACCATTATTATTATTAGCTTTGCTCTTTTCTCCAAATTTTCCCAAAATATTTTTGTATGTCTGATAATAATTTCTTACTCTGCTATTTAGATCCCCAACAAGGACCAACTTTTCCTGTTTCAGTTGCTTTCTCTAAGGCCTCAAAAAATTCCTCCATTTCTACTCCAGTAGAACCTTTTGTGGGACTATAGGCATCAATAAGTCTCATTGTCCATTTCCCATTCTCATATTTGCCCACATCACTCTATTTGAGACTACCTGCCATTCAAGGATTATCCTCGTATTTAGTGTTGACAACTATGGCTACTCCTTCTTTTCCTTGATTGTCATTGCCTGAATATAACATTTTGTATTTATTGTTCAGAAAGATCTCACCAGTTTTTTTGCCTTTTTTGTTTCAGTCAACCCTATTATGTCGATCTGGTATTTATCCAGTTCCTCAGCTAGCTCCATTTCTTTGCCATTCAGTCTTCTTATGTTGATAGTACTGATCTTGAACTCTGGTGATGTTGAATTGGGGTGGGTTTTGATATTTGTTCCAGTAGCTCATTTTTTGCTGTTGGCCCTGGTTCCCTGGCAAAAACAACGGGGGCCTTGTTTAACCCGGAAGACACCCCAGCCGGCATGAAATTCTGTCATGTTGTACGCTCATTTGAAATTTTGGTTTAAGCCAATAAGAATACAATTTGGTCAGCTAAATCCCAAATTGAAAACCCATCCTCGTCTGTTCAGTATCCAGGTAGATACCTGACGTGGTGCACCACGAGAAGGTGAGGATTAGACATTAGGTCAGAAGCCCTGGTCGGTTCTCCACATTCCTTTAAAGGCTATATGGAGGTCTCCTCTCATTATATAGCTTTGACCCTTAAGCACCCCCAAGATGCACAAGTCCAGTCTGCAAAGGAAGAGGCTGTTGTTTTTGTTAGGCTCTGAATGGGTCACAATCATCTTGCACATTCTTACTGGAGACTGATGATGCACCCATGTGGGATACCAGATCCAGCAAGAGAATGTGCTTACAGATAGATGAGTGGTGTAACATACTGAAATACCAGTTTAACTATGGGCATATTCCCGCAGAGTAGTGCCGCTTTATTGAAGAACATTTGCTATTTTTCAGCTTTATTACTCTGAGTCATATATATACTTAAGCAGATTCTATCTACATAGAATGAATAGTTTTCAACTGTCTACAGAATCAAAATTATTGTATAATTACCTCAGAAAGAAATTTAATTATTTATCCATATACTAAATTGTTCCTTTATTAGCCTTTTATGTATTGTATTTTACTTTGTGTACTGCTTAAACCTTAGAACATATGTACAACCATGAATAACCTTAGTAAATGAATACAATCCAAACCCACCAACTACTCTCAACAGCCTTCTTTGTAGTCAATTCCATGTATTTTATACCCAACTAATTCATTTTCAGCTGAAAAGCCTTTACAAATTTCCATGTTCGACTTTTCAATCAAAAAGTATATGGTTTCTGAATGCACCACAAAGGCACTAGTAAACTGCATATGTATGATTTATGAATGTTTGCAAATTTAATCATTAATTCAAAGTTTTAGCAGTTAATATTGCAAATGGGCCAGATAACAGGCAATTAATGGACAAAAATACTATTAGTTGGTGGTAGATGGCATAGCGTAGTGGTGGGTTGTGTGGTGTAGAGTGCCTCTTGTGATGAGTCCTTGGACTCGACCATTCAAATTTGTTGCATAATAACAATAATACTTTTGTTTTCATAATTTTTTTTTTCCTGAAGCAAAAGTTACACACTTTTTTTTCTCTTTTCTTTACTTTCTTCTTCTTCAACATGAATCTGCTTCATAAATTCTTCAGCAGTAATTGTGAAATCACTCTCAACCCATTGTTTATAAAGTCTTGTCATCTTCTTCTCATATTTATAACTTGAGCTACAATCAATACCATTTTCTGTTAATATGGTTCTATTGAGTGGAAACTCTGGTATTTTCCAGTCTTGGATTTCTTTCAGTGAGCAAGCATCCCCTTTATACTTCAAGACTTCACAAACCCACTCTTTAACATCATTAAGTTTCATCTTCTCTGGTATAAATTCAATGTAGAATTTCAGTGGTTTTCCACATACCTTTTCTTCTCTGTGACTAACAATGCAAAACAGCAAATCTCGTTCATAGGCTGTAAATTTTAAGCGAGCATTCAATTGCTGGACCTATTTAAAATAACAGTATTGTAAAATAGTATTCAAAAATAATTCAGTAAAATTTATGCTTTCCTTCAAATTAAAAAAACAATTCTAAATATTTCTATAACGAATTAGATTACAAATGCATTAAAAGTAACAGTTATGAATAACCAATGAAATATTCACAATCAATGAATTATTCATAAATAGTCATAAATCAACAAAATATTCCTAATTATATTCATTTTAATAATCAAAAGCAATTGTCTGCCAAAATAGATATGAATTTTGAATCACGAAACAATTGTTTCAATTTCATTTGACAATGTAATCAATAATATAATTATACACAAAAATTCATTTTCATCACCATTAAATGTCTTGATAAAAAAAAAGGAATGTTATATTTATAACCATATAAACTATGAGCATTATATATAGCCTGTCCATTATATATAGCACAATATATAGCCTGTCCCATGGTACAACCTGTTTCCATAAATAGGGCTCTGATAAGTTGAGTACTGCTATCCTAAAAGCATACCTTTCCATTCACACCTCTGCTTAGTGGAGATGTGAATTAATCTTTATCATGTTTTTCTAGAGTAGGATTTCTGGTTTTTTTGCCTTTCTTCCTACTTGAAGTGCAGATGAGGGACTCTGTTCATGCTCTCCACACTATTTATTTGGCTATAGACCTCTAGATTGTCAGAGTCTCTTCCATTCAAGGGTACAGCAGTAAAGCAGTTTCTGCAGACTGGCCACCAGATAGTACACGGGACTGAATCTGCTGGTAACTCCTCTTCAGGTGGCTTACTATTCAAACTGCTGCTTACTTTGCCAGGTTGTGCCCAGAGGGAGTCCAAGGGGAGGGCACTGTCTAAGGCCATGCTTGGATTGGAGTCCTTCGCCCCTACTGCATATCAGCTCTTTTTTCCCATTATTTTACTAGTAACCATGATAGACAACATTTGATATTGCAGAGTCACTGCACTTAACAAAAAAGAATCTGCCACAAAAACCACCAAAAAACTCTCAAAAGAGTGTGCACGCGCACACAATATTAGAACTCCATGCGATCAAAAAACTTCCAGACTGACTTTATTAACATTTGAAGTCAATAATGTGCACCACTATCTACAGACATCCCAACTTAATCTGTTATTCATCACTGAACCTCAACTGTCATCCTATGCAATAACATCTCACCTCAACTTTCATCTTCCACAAGACCTTTCGCAATAAAGGCAGGACTTGCACATTTGTCAGGTCTGATATCCCATGCAAAACATTTTACTGGATCTAGAATCCTCTTTATATGATCTTCTCTGGCTTAAGCTTTCCTTACCTTAATTTGCTGCCTCTACTGTTCTCCTAATTCCAATGATTTGAACAACCTATTTGACTATATCATCAAGAATTTCCTAATATGTACTCTCAATGAGGTGTTGAAACCGTAAAACACAGTTTGGGCATCATTGGTCTTAATTATTTGTTTTGGAGCATATGTCTTATTTTTATCAAATTAACTTATGAGATCTCTGGTCAGATTTCCTCGTAGCTCATAGAGAACTAAAGCACATTTCAGATTACAGTGAAAGAACCAAAGAGCAATGATACAAGCATATGTGCATGCATGCGCACACCCACCCACGTGCCAAAAAGGGTGGGAGAGAATGAAACGAGGTAAAAAATAGCTGCAGTCCAAAATACTTCAAGATGGTGGAAATCAATATACACATTGCAGCCAATGTAATCTGTTTGAAAATCTACATAGAATATCCTGCATGGATCATGAAACCAAATCAATTAGATTTGGTTTCATGTGGACAAACAAAGGATAAGAATCTGTAAGGGATCTAGTTTCAGGTCTATGGACATTGAGAGCCGAAGGTGAAATCACATTAAAGATTATCATCAAGTCAAAGCTTTGAAATGAAGTTCTTGTCAGGGAAATTGGCATATTCTTGACATAGGAGGGATAGTAGTACACAATACAGGAAGAGTAAAATTTTTTTTGAGGAAGGGAAAGTAGGAAAAATAAGGAATCAACATTTTTCAAGAAATATCTTGTAAGTGACTATCCTCACCACTGAAATCAAACATTTAGTTCACTTATTGCATCTTTAAAACATAGCAGGAAATTGATGAGGCTGAGGACTTAGGAATAATGGTGGACAGAGAGTTGAAGTTCAAAGGGCATTCTGCAAAAGTTGGTAAAATAGCTCAGTATCCTAAGAACCCCAGGTGACCAAATCTGTTATCTAGGTTTCTTAGGGATCAGAAGATGGTAGAGAGAGGTCAGAGATGAGTGACCAAGCTGGAATGAACAGGTCTCTGGAATGCTCCTTATGAGGGCAGGATGAAGGCATTTGGGTTACAAAATTTAGTTGATAGGCACACAAGATGGGATATGACAGAAACTTATAAGATATTAAAGGGGTTTTTATAAAATTAATGCAAAGAAAAATTTTCAATACATGACAAATAGAGAACTAGAGATCATCTGTGGAAGTTATGTAAGAGTGTGATTAGTGCGAGTTGTGAGTGACTTGACAGTGAATGAGTTTAAGGAGGTATGATAGGTTTTGCATGTGTAAATGTTAGTGTGGGTCTCCCATGATGAGTCTCTGGACTTCATGGTGATATTGTAAATAAAATAATAATAATAATAATAACAAAAAAATGTACAGAATGCGATTGAGTTTGTTGGAGAGGCTATTATTGTCCAAAATCAATCACATTCAGGACACTTTTTAATCAATTTTTTTCCCACCTTCACAGACTTTTCTATCCATCAGGAGCCTCCGTTTTCTATCCATCAATCAGCATATACCTGGGTTCAATTCCCATCAGTGAAGTGAGGAACCTTTATCTGGCCTCTTTTGACTAAAGGTGAGTTAGCCAATCTCATACGGAGGTAGGGGATTTATTCACATGGAAACTCGGGTTTTTCGTCCCCCAGAACAGGCAAACTGGCTGTGTGAACACTCATGGATTACAGTCATGACTATGTCCCAGCCACATGCTGATCCCAAGCCCAGATAAAATTGGGAGGTTGGAGAAAGCATTGGTGAACTACCCTGTAAAAAATCTCATCAGGAATACTTTGTGGGCAATGCCTACAAAGTCACCTATGGTTGGAAATGACTGAAAGGGGAAAAACCAGAACCTCTATCCATTCCAATCCTGCCAAATCCAAACTGTCATATCATCCTTAGTATATCTCTTGGTGCACATGAAATGTCTTGGTGACAAAGAGGAAATACTGGCTTAGTAATCCAATTAGCAAAAAAAGTTTAGTTACCGTATTTGCTGGCATATAAGACGCACTTTTTTTCTTTGAAAATAGGTCTAAAAAACAGGGTGCATCTTACATGCCGATATTAAGTTTTCTATTATCTTTCATTTCTGGAAATTTTCTCTGTTCCGACTCGGGTAACTCGGAAGTTCCGAGTTATGCGATTTCTTTCTTTCTTTCTTCCTTGGGGTGTGTGAGAGCATTCCAGTTACGTAGAGTTCAGTGGATGCTTATGTGCTGTCATCGATGATCACAGCTGTGTCGCGTTGTGTAATAATTTCTTGTGGGCATAAAATAGAAATGGAATCAAAAATTAAAAAAAAGTTATCCAGTGCACAAAATCGTAAGCATCATGCTGCGAAAGAAGCAGATATTAAGAAACAAACTGGGGCTCTTATTAATTTTTAAAATATTAAAATATTCTGATACAGACTGTAACCAACTCGATACATCAGAAATCAGAGTTGAAGAACAGTGCACATCATCCAGTTTGCATGAAAGTACTATTGAACAAGATAACAAGATGCATGATTTAAGCGAAAAACAGTTAGGAGAAGATTTAGTTGTTGTTGACCATGAAACGAACATATTGTTAGTCTGTAAATTTAGAAGATCCAGGTGAATGGGGAAATACTGATGAAAAATTATGAGTTGTTTTAATTGAAATGGGGCCTGTTCAAAAGAAAAATATAATATATCCCAGAGATATATATGGTCATAAATTTGGCAACACATATTATAATAGAAAAATGGAAAATGCGGAGCTCGTGCCAAGATGATGGTTCATTTATTCCAAAACTTTAAATTCTGTTTTTTGCTTTTGTTGCAAACTTTTCGCACCTACTGAATCAAGTAGTCTTGTAGACGGTTATATCGATTGGAGAAATGTAAGTAGAACTTTGCATAAACATGAGACTAGTTTAACTCGCATAAAAAATTTCTTAAAATGGAAGGAACTTGATAAAAATTTAAAAAACAAAACTACTATTGATTACCAGACTCAAAGCATGTATGAAATGGAAAAGAAGCAATGGATGAGTGCTTTAGAACACGTGATTGAAATTATAAAATTCCTTGGTAGTCACAATTTAGCTTTTCGCGGATCATTTGATAAATTATATGAAAGGAATAATGGCAATTTTTTAAAATTAGTCGAACTGTTTGCGAAGTTTGATCCTGTTATGGAAAATCATGTTGAAAGGGCCCTACAATGAAACAACAGAGTACACTATTTGAGTAAAGACAGTCAAAATGAAATATTGGGAACTTTAGGTAACGCAATCAGGGATACAATTTTATTATCAATTCGAAAATCTAAATATTATTTCATAATTTTAGACTGCACACCTGATGCAAGAAAAACAGAACAAATGACCATTATTATTCACTTTGTTTCCTGTGAAAATGGAATTGTCAAAATCAGGGAAAACATTTTAAGTTTTGCAGATATAACAGATTCCACAGGACGTGGTTTATGTGCAACAATAATGGAACAACTGGAAAAATGGAACATTCCCATTGAAGACATGCGAGGTCAAGGGTATGACAATGGGGCAAATATGAAAGGGAAAAAATATGGGCTCCAAAATTTGCTTTTGAACAAAAATCCTCGAGCTTTTTACATGCCATGGTCTCCTCATGCTCTAAATTTAATCATTGTTAAAGATACTAAGCTATTTTAAACCTGGTTTTACTCCATTTCCCAAGTAAGCAAACAGACAAATAGGTAAAGTTTGCACCTGCAAGTGTTGCAAGTCTAGCTGACCCTGCACGTAGTGCAAGACCAAGGCAACTCATGGTAAAAGTAGAATAAGCTCTGATCACTAATCTTAATATTTACCCTTAATGCAAAACACTACCGGTCTGGGTAGTGGTACCTTGCCTTTAATACAAAGCATCATACATCTCCTCCAGGAGATGTGCTTTGCATTAAGGGTAAATATTAAGATTAGTGATCAGAGCTTATTCTACTTTTACCATGAGTTGCCTTGGTCTTGCACTACGTGCAGGGTCAGCTAGACTTGCAACACTTGCAGGCGCAAACTTGACTTATTTGTCTGTTTGCTTACTTGGGAAATGGAGTAAAACCAGGTTTAAAATAGCTTGGTATCTTTAACATTTATTATACCCAAGGTAAAATACTTTCTACAAATTTAATCATTAACGATGCATTAATAATATTTTTTGCAATTATTCAAGAAATATACAATTTCTTTTCATTCTCTTACAAAAGTTGAGCAATCCTTTTAAAGTTCGTAAAAAATTTAACATTGAAACAGCCATCAGAAACTTGATGGGAAAGTAAAATTAATGCAATCCGTCCTCTACGATATCAGTTAGGAGAAATTTACGATGCATTTTTTGAAATTTTAAATACTCAGCATGAAGCACAAACATTATGTGCTAAAATAAAGGACTACAAATTTATTTGCTCTCTTATAACTTGGCATGATTTACTTAACAGAATAAACGCTGTGAGTAAAATGCTTCAAGACAAAAATATGAACATTACACTTGCTTTAAAATCTATCGAAAACTTAAAAATATTCTTACAAGAGTACTGATCAGATAAAAATTTTAAAGAAGTTCTAAAAACGGCCAAAGAACTGAGTGAAGAGGTGGATGGAGAACAAGAATTTAAAACTGGTACGGAAGTTCAACGACGAAAGAAGACACGACAATTTCACTACGAGCATCATGACGAAACGCCACAATCGCCAGAGATAAATTTAGAGTGAATGTGTTTTATACACTTCTAGACGTTGCAATGTGTTCGTTAATAGAACGTTTTGAACAACTAAAAACATACTATGATAATTTCAACTTCTTGTATAGATTACTACAAATTAATAACGAAGATTAACGAAAAAAATTGTGACGATTTAGAGATTCTCTTGAAGGACGGTGACAATAAAACCGTAAATGCAATAGAATTATATGATGAGTTATGTGCTTTCCAGGATATTTTTCGGAAGGATAATTTAAATATTCAAAATCCTTTCGATATTCTTAATTTTATTGTGTCCAATAATTTATCTTTCCCTAACTTTTCAATTGGGGTGCTTAAGGGTCAAAGCTGTATAACTGAGAGGAAACCTCCACATAGCCTTTAAAGAAATGCAGAGAATCGACCAGGGCTTCTGACCTAATGTCCAATCCTCACCTTCTCATGGTGCACCCTGTTGGGTATCTACTTTGATACTGAACGAACGAGAATGGGCTGGCAATTTGGGATTTAGCCGACCAAATTGTATTCTTATTGGTTAAACCAAAATAAAAAATGATGGTACAATATGACAAAATTTCATGCCGGATGGGGCATCGCCCGGTTAAACAAGGGCCCCCCGTTGTTTTCGTCAGGGAACCAAGGCAAACAGCGAAAAGTCAGCTACTGGAAAAAATCTGAAAACACACCCCAACTCATTATCACCAGAGTTAAAGATCGGTACTATCAATATAAGAAGCCTGAATGGCAAAGAAATGGAGCTAGTTGAGGAATTAGATAAGTACCAGATCGACATAATAGGGGTGACTGAAACAAAAAAGACAAAAACTGGTGAGATCTTTCTGAGCAATAAATACAAAATGTTATATTCAGACAATGACAATCAAGGAAAAGAAGGGGTAGCCATAGTATTCAACACAAAATACGAGGCTAATCTTCTTGAATGGCAGTCAGTCTCAAGTAGAGTAATGTGGGCAAATATGACAATGGGGAACTGGACAATAAGACTTATTTGTGCCTATGGTCCAACAGAAGGTTCTACTAAGGTAGAAGTGGAGGAATTTTTTGAGGCTTTAGAAAAAGCAACTGATACAATGAAAAAGGAAAACTTGGTCCTTGTTGGGGATCTAAATAGCAGAGTAGGAAATGATTGTCAGACATACAAAAATATTTTGGGAAAATTTGGAGAAAAGAGCAAAGCTAATAATAATGGCAAATATCTGTTGGATTTCTGCTCAGGACATGGACTGGTTATTACTAACACCATGTTCCAACATAAAAATGTGCATAAATTCACATGGAGAGAAGAGGCAAGGAATAAGAAAAGTCTTATTGACAATGTTATTGTTGATGGTGATGTTTTCTCCCTGGTGCGTACAGAGGATTTGAAATTGGAACTGATCACTATTTAGTCTTGAGCAGGATAAAATTGAATTTCATATCGAAAAGAATAACATGTAAGAAAGTGTTAAAGCGAATAAAAGTTGAGCAGCTCTCAGATGTGAACTGTAGACTAAAATACACAAAGATTATTGAAGAAAAAATGCAAGAGTTTGAGAACAGGAATCAGACCTTGGAGATTCAGTGGCAAGCCTTGAAGAAAGCCCTGATTGATTCAGCTAGAGAGGCATGTGGTGAAGTTGTCTGCAAGGATAGAAAAATTAGAACTCCATGGTGGACACAGGAAGTTAAAGAGGCAGTGAAGGAAAAGCAGAAAGCATATCAAAAGTTCCTGGCAAATAAGTCAGCTTGTGCTCTTAGAGAA
Organism: Typopeltis vanoorti; assembly: GCF_054136105.1. NCBI lineage: Eukaryota > Metazoa > Arthropoda > Arachnida > Uropygi > Thelyphonidae > Typopeltis > Typopeltis vanoorti. The sequence continues at coordinate 58,869,876 of NC_143562.1, forward strand.
TACAGAAACAAATGCAAGAATGCTAAACACTGTGTAAAAATAGCTAAACAAAATTCATGGGAGGACTTTGGCAAGAATATAGAAAATAAATATCAAGAAGGTGGCAAAATATTCTGGAGGTTGTTGAAGAAGCTTAGGAATGGAGGAAAGAGTGCTGTAAAAGGAGTTAGAGATGATAAAGGTGACATGAAAACGGAAGAAAAGGATATCCTTGAAGTATGGAGTAATTACTTTGAAAAACTGCTAAATGAAAGAAGCAGTGATGACAGCACAGTGGTAAAAAACACTGACCATGCATGCAGGCAGGAATACATATCCATACTTGAAGTACAAAAAGCCATCAAAGGCTTAAAATGTGGAAAGGCAGCAGGAGTGGATGATATTCGACCAGAAATGCTGAAGTATGGGGGTATAAAAGTTTTACAGTGGCTGCACTGGATAGTTCAGAAAGCCTGGACAGAGGGACGAATTCCCGATGATTGGAGTAGAGCTCTCATAGTACCCATATATAAAAAGGGAAATAAAACTGAATGTGAGAATTACAGAGATATTTCCCTACTAAGTGTTCCTGGCAAGATCTATGCAAGTATACTTGAGAAACGATTGAGAAGAATTGTGGAAGAAAAGCTTGATGAAGAACAAGCTGGATTCAGGCCAAACAGAGGCTGTCAAGATCAGATCTTCACTTTACGACAAATAGTCGAGAAAGCATGGGAATATAACAAAGATCTGTATTTAAGTTTTGTCGATTTGGGAAAGGCATATGACAAGGTGCCAAGAGAGAAGCTATTCAATACACTTCAATTATATGGTGTCAATGGGGCATTATATCAAGCAATACTTAGTCTTTATTTGAGTTGTAAGTCAGCAGTTAGAATTGAAGGAAGTACAGGAAGATGGTTTAATGTTAAATCTGGTGTCAGACAAGGATGTACATTATCCCCTCTGTTATTCATTATCTATATGAATCACATTATGAAGGAAAGTGGTATTAAACAAGATATCAAAATTGGAGATGTTAATGTCAGCTCTTTGCTTTATGCAGATGATGTTATACTTCTAAATAAATCCACTACAAGTCTGCAAGATTCTCTGACTAAATTGAATAACTGTTGTAATAGATATGGTATGAAGGTCAGCAATAAAAAGACAAAGACAATGAAAATAGGCAGAATCATTGAAAATGTCAACTGTGTTGTGAATGGAGAACCTGTGGAACAAGTAAAACATTTCAGCTACTTAGGCATGATTTTTAGTGAAGATGGTAAATTGAATATAGAAATAGACAACAGAATCAACAAAGCTGGTATGGTGGGAAGTCAATTGAATAAATTCATATGGAATAGGAGAGAAATTAGTCGGAACACTAAATTAGCTGTATACAAGACAGTGTTCAAACCAGTTTTAACTTATGGATCTGAGAGTTGGGTCAGAAGTAAAACACTTGACCAAAGACTAGAGACCACAGATATGAGAGTCCTGAGAAGGATTAGAGGCGTGAACAGATGGCATCAATGGCAATATCATATTAAAAACGAGGTTATTAGGAAAGAACTTGACACATTATCAGCATCCAGCAATGCATTAGCAGAGGGAATCTCAGATGGTATGGTCACTTAAATAGAATGGGAGAGAAAAGATTAGCAAAACAAGAGTTCTCTGCCAGGTTGGCAGGAAAACGACCCAGAGGAAGACCAAGATATAGGTGGATTGATACGGTACAAAGTGCCTTAGACAATAGAAATATAAGATCTGATAATGTTGGAGTCTTGACAAGTAACAGACTGATTTGGAGGAAAATTGTAGATAGGGAGTTAGTAATGATGTAATTTTTTCATGTAGTACTATCATATCCTGTATACTCCTTGAGGGTACATGGCAAGGAATTGATGATGATGAACTTTTCAATTGCTTTAAGAATACTATTAACCTTACCCGTTAGTGTAGCAAGTAGTGAACGTTCCTTTTCCAAGTTGAAATTGATTAAAACCTACTTAAGAACAAGTATGTCATGTTCTTAATTAGTTTGGCATTAATAGCAATTGAAAATGATATATGTGTGGAATTAGACGTTAAGACCATTATTTCTAATTTGGTGAATATGAAATCAAGAACCCTAAAATTTTAATTAAAAAAATTTCATTTCAAGTATATTTATGTAATTTAATTTATTTTCTGTTATTCCGTAAATATGTTATTTTTTGAATAGTTATATTAAATGTTCTAATTATTTCTGAATTCTTTTTGTATTTCCTCATCTATCTTGAGTTTCTTTTATTTTCCTAAAAGATAGTTCCACTTATAAAAATTAGTAAAAAATTTTTACAAGTTACTAAGAATTTAGTAACTTGTAAAATACAAGAATTTTTTTAAACTTTAGTTCAAATAAATTTTAACTTTAATTAAAATTCATTTTAATTTTGTTAGCGATTTGGGTCAGTGAGAAGGCTATAATCCCTGTATCATTATATTCAACGATTAAAGCAAAGAGGCTTTATCAAAATTTGCTTTAACTTTTGAGAATTTTTTGAATATTCGGGTTTTTAATGATTATCCTTAGCGAACCAACGTGTGGCTGTTCTGTCAAAATTTATTTAAGAAATTTCAAATAATTTAAATTTTTATTATCGTAAAAGAACCACACATGCCTGGATCGTTACAGGGGCGCTTAGATAGAAATTACATGTGGGTGGCAAAGACCTTAGCACTGGTTCTGCTTCTCTGTATATATTTCCTTTGAGAACCATAATCTTTGTCTTGCTAGGATTGAGTTGAAGTCCTCTGTTATTACTGATCTTGTTAACTTTGTCAAGAATTAGTTCTAGTTCTTCCATGTCATTACAAAAGAGTACTATATCATCAGCATAGCTCAGATTACTGAACAATCAACCTCCTATCCTAATTCCTGTCCTGAGTTCATCCAATCTTCATGCATGATGTCCTCTGCATATATACTAAAAAAAGTGAGGAGAAAGTAAACATCCTTGCCTAACTCTTTTTCCAACTTGAAGCCAGTCAGTCAATTCAACACCAGTTCTTACCATGGCTTCTTGCTCCTTATACAAGTTGGCTATCAACCTGATAGTGTGTTGAGGAAAACCCATTCTTTTCATTACTTTCCAGTTTCACATGCTCAACACAGTCAAAATCTTTAGAGTAGTCTAAGAAACATATTACCAGAGGGAGTCTGAATTCTTTATAATTTTCTATGATCTGTCTAAGGCAAAGGATCTGATCTCTGGTGTCCTTACCTTTCCTAAAACCTGCTTGTTCCTCGGGTATCTCTGCCTCAACTTTGGTCTCAATCCTATTTAGTATGATCTTCAATAAAATTTTGCTTGCATGAGATATTAAACTAATAGTTCTATAATTCTTGCATGCCTTCATATCACCTTTCTTATGTAGTGGTATAAAAGCTGACTTCTTCCAGTCTCTAGGCCAGGGTTTCTCAAACTTTTTTTACGATGGAACACTTCACAAATCCTGAAATTTTCACGGAACACCTTGGTTATTTTGTAATATTAATTAATAATTAATTGGTAATTTGGCTGATTTTTTACTATTAATTAATAACAATTGAGCTGATTATTATTAATTAATACTTGATAATTAATAGTTAATTAAACATCAATTAAACCATCATTAAATGAATTTGTGCTGAATTTCATTGATATATCCTATTCTGATCACCAAAAATTTATATTATAAGTATTTACGAGTGAATGCAGACTTTTTCTCCTGTGTACTGGTAGTTTTCCCCTCCTTTTGTAAATCCTGGAGATCTTTGTAGACTTGAGAGGTGGATGACTCACTACCTGTTCCGTCACAAACACCTTCAATAAGAGATTTCTTAATACCAAAATTAAACAAAGCGCCTTGTCGCTTATTCATATTAGAATTTATGATCTGTATTAAAAACATCTACACAAGTGACAGTCACCTATGTATTGATAACATCCCTATAGAACAAGTTGACTCATACAAGTACTTAGGACAAACAATAAAAATGAATAACGATTTATCTGAAGAACCAGCAAAAAGAAAGAAAGCTGCATGGCTGTCATTCAACAGACTAAAAGAAACACTTACTGATCCAAATCTTGACATCTCTCTGAAGGCAAAACTATTTAATAGTGATATTCTATCATCACTCGCATATGGATCAGAAACATGGAACATGACAAGAAAAGAAGGAGATTCTCAGAATAACTCAGTGTGCAACAGAACGCGGGATTTGTAATAACATCAGCAGAATGGAACATGTTAGAAACACAGAACTAAGAAAGAGATCAGGCATAAAAGATGTGGTAACTGCAGTGTATATGAAAGCAAGATGAGATGGGCAGGTCACATAGCCAGACTCGGGGATAACAGATGGACATATAGAATACTCAACTGGCAACCAAGAATAAAGAGAAAACCAGGAAGACTACCTACAAGATGGGAAGATCCACTAGTGAAATCTATGGGTATAATATGGAAGAGAGAGGCTCAAGATCAAGATCGTTGGAGGCATCTTTGTGACCTGCACTCATGGAGAAATCCTGAGTGAAACACGGGTCCATCAAGGTAATCAAGGTAATTCATATTACTTTTAAAAAAATCATGGCACTCTGGTTTCAGAACCAGCACTTACCCACTGTAATATGAACTGGCGAAGAAAGTATTCAGTATTAATAGATTTGAGAACCGGATACAGATTACCTTGATCTTCAATTTCAGCGGAAAAATTTTCTTTATACTTCCTTGCTGATTGGTCACTAACATTTGCAACACAGATGTTATTTCGTTCAGTTTTGAGAACATGCCGCCCATTGTTGTAATCGGCTTGCAGGCAATTTTTATGATCGGTCATAAACGGAGGTATTCTTTTTCCCGATAGTTGAAAGATTTCGATGTGTGAAAATTAATGATAATTCATGAATGTTTCCATGTTTAAAAATGTGCCGCTTGGTCACTGACATTTACTACATAGATATCATTTCCTTCAGTTTTGAGAACAGACCATATGCTACCCATTGTTATAATCTGCTTGCAGGCAATTTTTATGACCGGTCATAAACAGCGGTATTCGTATTCCCTTTACCAAATATTGAAAGGTTTCGATGTGTGAAAATTAACGATACACAGATGTTATTAGGCATTCTGGGCTGAGCTTTTCGACATATTCACGAATATTATTCTCCTCAGAATATTTCCACTATAAAATATTTATTCATGAAAAATGTTTCAAAATCTAAAATAACAAATTCCAGACCTTCTCGCGGAACACCTATTCACCTTCTGTGGAACACAGTTTGAGAAACCCTGCTCTAGCCCATGATCCTGTCTCCCATATCCTTGTAATCAATCTATGAAACACTCTTATCCCTCCATTCCCTGTGGCCTTGATTAACTCTGCTGGGATTTCATCTGCACCTGGGGCATTATTGCTGTCAAGCTGCTCTTTCAACTTCATGCCTAAGTGAAGGAGGTTCCAAATCAAAATTTTCCTGGTGAGAGGGCTCCACATTTTCTTTATCCACTCTGCTATACAGTTCCTCATAGTATTCTTTCCATCTGTTTTTGATTTCCAATTCTTCTGTTAATAATGCTCCATTCGTCTTTGATGACATTCAATTTAGGCTTAAACTTGTGCTTTAAGTCACGAACTAAATAAAACATCCTTTTATAATTGTGTGCCTTCTCATCTGGAACTCTATTTCTTCACATTTATTAGTATAGAACTTTTTCCTTGTCCTGCTTGATGGCTCTTCTGACTTCTCTATGTAATCTCTTTTATTCTTCAGTCCCTGTGTCTCTCTGTTTTACCAACTACCTTCTTTTGAGTAGTTATCTGATATCCATGGGTCTCTTGGTCTTGATTGACTATTATTCCATCCAACTTTGCATCATCTGCAAACAACTGAATATCTCCTTTCAAATTATTGCCTATATTATTTATGTAAAAAGCATTTATATATAATTAACAATTATTTTAGTAGTTCCTCGGCAATAAGGAATGATGGTAGATTCAGCTGCAATCGCAAATGGCGTGTCACCAAGTCCTCTGCCATTTAAGAACTCAATTATAAGTAATATAATAAGGGACTTTGTGGCATGCAGTGCTTGCGGCATGTATGCGTCTCGGGAGTTGGATATGTGGCTGGTGAGAGGGGGGGGGGAGTGCGTACGTGTGCAAAATGCAGACAATGGGAGGAAATAAATGAAATAGATATATCGATAACTGACCTAGTTGCTCCAGGAATGGGAAATGAATATCAGAAGATGAGTAGCGTGATAGGAGAGAATGAAGGAAAAATATGAATGAGAAAATAATAGTCGATAGTGTGGAAGGCATGAGTGACTGTGAAAGTTTCAGAGATGGTTTTGTTTGGGAGAATGCATTTCAATTAAGAGTGACTGACTTGCAGAGAGAGATAGATGAGCTGAAAGAGGAGGTGGAATGTCTTGCAAATGATAGAAGAGGAGAGAATGGAAACAGTAGGAGAGTGGAATGTCTTGCAAATGATAGAAGAGGAGAGAATGGAAACAGTAGGAGAGAGAGATATGGGAATGCTAGAAGAGGAGAGAATGGGAGCAGTAGAGGAGAGGGAATGAGAGAGAGTTATGGGAATGATAGAGGGGAAAATGGAAACAGTCAGAGGAAATGAGAAGAATGCGAGGGAGTGCTGGAACCAGGGACAGAGTGATGCAAGGACAGCAGGTAAGTAGGGAAACACAGAGAAACAGTTAGAGGAGAGAGAGAAAGAGAGTGAGGGCTGCAGGTGAGCAATCAAGGAACAGAGTGGTTATAGGTGTGATGTATGGAGACTCGATGATCTCTGGTGTGCAAGATAGGGTGCCAGAGGTGTGTGTTTGCCTGGAGGGATGACAGAAAATATGGCTATGGCAATTAAGAGGGGGTGAAAGGATGGATGAAATGATTGTGATGGTAGGCATGAATGACTTGAGATGCAGTGTAAATCGGGCAGCAAGAGATCTGAGATTCTTGCTTGAAGTTGTGCAAAAGAAAATGAGGAGAGGGACGATTATGTGTGTTGCTCAGGTATGATAGTGACGAGCTGAGCAGAAAAGCAGCAATACTGAATCGCATAATAGCCAGAATGTGTGAGAAAAGAGGATTGGAATACGTGGATGCTTGAAGGGCGCTTGAGGACAGAAGGGAACTGTATGCTAGAGACTGCTTGCATTTGAATGAGGAAGGACAAAGCATCTGGAAAGATTGCTGTTTTCTGAACGAGTCAGTGTGTCAATGCAGGGAAACTAGAATTCCCAGGGTGGATGGTAGCAGGTGTGGCCTCTTGTGAGAATGGGGATGACATCAGGTAACATTGAGTCCAGGGGGGGGTCGAGAGGGGACAATGATAGGTATAGAAGCAGTGACATTTTTATGCTCTATACTAATGCCAGGAGTATCTGAAATAAAGGAGATGAATTGGTGGTGCTGATAGCATCAACCTGGCCAAAGATTATTGGGATCTCTGAGACGTGGTTAACGGAGGATGATATAGTAACCAGAATTGAAGTGGCAGGGCACACCATTTTTCAGCAGGATAGGAAAGGAAAAGGTGGTGGTGGAGTAATGCTTATGATAAGTGATGACTTATGTCCTCTAAGAGTTGAGGCTTTGGAAGGCAGTGACACAGGTGGTTTTGAAAGCATATGATGTAAGGCAGAAGTGGCCAAGACAGGATATTTAGTGGGGTGTTGCTATAGACCAGGGAACACAGAAGATGGGGGCCAGGAGATGTTTAGGCAGTTGAGCTTGGCAAGTGCAAGAGGAATGATTGTTATGGGAGATTTTAACTATAGCAGTATAAGCTGGGAAGAAAAATGCAAGTAGTAAGAAGGGGATAGAATTTCTGGAATTCTCGAGGGACAAATGTCTTTGGCAGCATGTAATAGAGGGAACAAGAGGTTCAAGAGTTTTGGATTTGGTCATAGCATCAGAAGAACTGATAATAAGTGAGATGACATCTCTCCCACCAGATGGAGAGAGTGACCATATGGTTTTGACTTGGAAGATGAACAGACATGCACGTGTATCAAAGAAAATGGAATGTATGTGGAATTATAAGGCAGGTGATTATAATAGTCTTATGTATCAACTAGGGCAGTTCCATGGAGGGTAGAATTGGAAGGCCAGGATATTATTAGTGCTTGGGAAATTGTGAAAGAATATTTGTAAGCAGCAATAGTAAGCTGTATTCCACGGGTGAAGCAGCGGACACAATTTGGTGTAAAGTGGATGACAAACGATATCAAACAGGAACTGCAGTTGAAAAAGAGATTATGGAAGATATATAAGGAGATGGGGTGGAGGACAGCTACATGAGGAAGGCAAAACTGGAATATGAGAAGAGATTGGCACTAATATCCAAAGAAAATCCTAGGGAATTTTTTAGCTATGTGGCCAGTAGGCAGAGAAACGATTGTGGAAAAATGACACTGCGGGATAAAAATGGGAATAGAGTGACTGATGCAGAGGACATAGTGGAGTTGTTCAATGAGCACTTTATTGGAGTATTTCATCCTGGAGGAGGAGGTTTTAATACTAGAGGGATAGGGCAAGTTCAGGGTTTAGAGGTGCAAGAGGAGAGTGTGTTTGAAATACTGAGTACTCTGGATACCAGTAAAGCTGTTGGACTGGATGGTATTTCGCCACAGGTTTTGAGAGAATGTGCTAAAGAACTGACAGCTCCGTTGACCTAGCTTTTCAATAAAAGTTTGGCTGTGGGAAAGGTACCCAGGGAATGGAAAGGAAGGTAAGATAGTGCCGCTGCATAAGGGTAGTAGCAGACTAAAAGTGTCTAATTAAAAGCCTGTTTGTGTGTCATCAGTAGTTGTTAGGGTCTTAAAGAAATTAGTGAGGGACTATATTCAGCGTTGGGCAGATGAGGGTAATGTTATCTGTGAGAATCAACATGGATTTGTTAAGGGGTGCTCTTGCTTTAGTAATATGATTGCCTTTTATAATAAAGTGACAAGAGCAGTTGATGAGGGAAAGCCATATACTGCCATTTTTTTTGGATTTTGAAAAGGCGTTTGACAGGGTGCCACATGATAAGCTGATATTTAAGTTGCAGCACATGGGGTTAAATGTCGGGTTAATCAAATGGATTCAGGATTGGCTGACTAATAGGTATCTGAGAGTTGTGTATGGTGGGGCAATATCAAGGAAGCAGAAGGTTACAAGTGGGGTTCCACAGGGATCAGTACTGGGACCTGTATTGTTCAACCTTTATATCAATGATATTGTCAATGAACTGCAAGGGGAAATTCAGTTGTTTGCAGATGATGTGAAGCTGGGAAGAGTTATCTATAATAGTGCAGATGTGGCAGCCCTGCAAGAGGATTTGAATAAACTAGACAGATGGGCAAATGAATGGGGGTGTCGGTTCAATGCAGCAAAATGTAAAGTCTTGAGGTTTGGGATCCATCGATGGGAGGAAGTGCATACTCGATTGGAGGAGGTAGGGGAGACAAGAGATCTGGGGAGGGGTGATGATTGATAGAAAACTGAAATTCAGGGAGCATATTGCAAAGGTGGTGAGGGTAACTCAGAGGATTGCTGCAATACTGAGAAGGACAGTGACCCGCAGAGATAAAAGACTTATCATTCCATTGCATAAGGCCCTGATCAGACCACACTTAGACTATTGTTCTCATTGGTCCCCAAGATTTGAAGGGGATAAATTGACTGTGGAAAGGGTACAGAGGCAGATAACAAAGATGGTTTCAGGACTGTACAATATGAGTTATGAGGATCGACTGAGGGAATGTGGACTGCAGAGTTTGGTGGATAGAAGAAGGAGAGGTGATATGATTGAGACTTTTAAACTGTTGAGAGTCAGTTACAGGGTAGACACTGGAGAGTTCTTTCACTTGGTGGAATGGCAGGAAGGAGCGATGACAAGGGCCATCCCTGGAAGTTACGAAAGGAGGCTGTGAGCAAGAGGGTGAGGAGTGGTTTCTTTGCGTGGAGGGTGGTTGAACCTTGGAATGCATTGCCTGAGAGAGTGGTTGGGGCAGGGATGGTCAATGGGTTCAAGGAATGGTATGAAAAAATTTGTGTTTCCTAAAAACGACCTCCCACGATGAGTCAGGACTCTATGGAAGCCTGGATAATAATAATAAAATTAAACAGCAGTAGTCCAAGCACATATCCTATCCTAGAGACACACACCACAAGAATTATCACAGATCATATTGTACATATTATATAAAAATATGAACCCAATAATAATAATATTTGATGATAGAGTAGTGATAATTTATTAAATTATTTTAAAACAGTTACCTCTTCCTCGTTATGAAGTAAAGCAGCTAACAGGGTTACTGGAAGAGGCTGTAGTGGAATAGCTCTGTCACATACCTGTTCAAATTCTTCAATATTAGGATTTTCTGGTAAACCTACATTAGAATAGAACAAACTTCTTACAGTAACATGAAAAAAGTTATATATATATATATATATATATATATAACTTGACCGACACATTATTAGGAACATTACTAAATTATTTAATTTTTATTTAATATACTTTATTAAATTATTTAATTTTTCAATCATGTAGAACCACACCAACTGGTTTCTTCTTAACCTCTTTTCCATATGGCATTGAGGTACTTTAGGTTCTGCAGCCTCTCATATGTGTAAGGTTGATATTAAAAACTGTAAGAGATTTTTCTGGCATCAAGTTGTCATTGCACACGAGACTATATGTTGCCAAACTGTAGTTAACTTGGGAGGGAACTGTCCAAAGTTCAAATAAACTAATCTGACATTTCTGGCTAGTTTAGATGCAGTGTTATGAATGTACCCAGCAGAGGAGGTCATTTCTTATCCACAATACTCGTTTCCACTGGAAACAGATAGCAAGGCAAGATTTATTAAAAAAACAACAATATGGATTAGCTGTGGATTCTCCATTGCAATATTGTTCACAAGCTTGGTTTTGGAGAAATTAGAAGCAGCAGCCTTATAATAAGCTGTTCCTGAAATCCAACTATGTGGTGGCATCATATTATTATTATTATTTGACACCTCCAGGGACTCATAGAGGGAGGGCTCCTGCTCTACAACTCCATCTCCACCATTCAATCACCAATGGCATATACCACCGACCACTACTGGTAGACAATCACAAACATCCATATCCACAGCAGGATTCAAACCGTAGCCTTTTGGCTGGAGAGTGGATATGCTATCCACTCGGCCAACCAGGCCAACTATGGATGATATTTTTATTATTTGGAAATACAGCCTCGATGATCTAAACAATTTTCTGAATTTTCTAAACGATCTCTATCACAAAGGAAAATTCATTATCAAAATGATAGGGAAGAAAAATTCCTCTTACGGAATTTTTTTTATTAAATGAATAAACAGTCTGCTCAACATGGGTCCATATATTCATGTTGAATGGTTTCATTATTCCTGTCAGAGGCTGGGTATTATCACACTAAAAACAGATCTATCCATAACTTAGGGGATGGCAAAAAGTAAACGGATCCAGACCTTCTCTACACCAATTAATACTCACCTTCTGCTATCACTTTATCATACTTTGGTGGGATGCATGGTTTCTATGCTACAAGATGTAAGCATCAGAATCTCCTATAAACCAGTTCAGATGCTTCAAAGATTTTTATAAAATTCCTCTTCAGAAATATCCTGGGTTCTATAAAATCTAATATTCCTGTAACAAGATTTATACAGATAAGACAGAGAAGTTACAAAATTTGAGAAGGTGAACATAATAATATGTTGTCCACAAATGAAGGGATAAGTCAGACCTTGCTGCTCACATCTTTGTAACACAATGAAATGAAATGCTCATTGGCCTTAATCCCTTATCTGAAAAACAACCTTCTCTCTCTCTCTCTCTGTGTGTGTCTGTGTGTCTCTCTCTCTCTTCAAGAGGTTTGAACAGGAACCAGAATGTCATGACATATGTAGGTCGCTTATAAACTTTCTTGCAATACATCAGATCTTTTCCAACAATCACCTATGAGTTATGAAACAGTGAACTGTGCATGGCAATTTGCATTAGATGTGTCACATGTATGAGTTTGCTCTCAGTTTGGATTTTTTTTTACACATAAGACCACTAATAAATTTATTTTCACTAAGATAACTAAAATTGGGTTTTTATTGATTGTAATAACTAGTAACCGATTAGTTTTGCCATGTTAACTGGTGGCTTCTTCTGGGTTAGATGAATATACATATATCAGCTTAAAACAAACGAGCTTGGATTACAAATCAGTTATATATTGATTTGTAATCTAAATGAGCTTAGATTACAAATCAATACATAACTGAAAAATGAAAAAGAAAAATACCGAATTCATAGGAACTGTTATGTAATACAAATATATGGAGCATGGATGCCAGCACTTGGTCAGTCATTGTTAAGCAGGTGCATCCTATAATTAGCTGCAAAATTAAACACTGATGTGTGGAGCGATCTTATGAGTGATTTCCAGATATCACAAATGATCATCCCTTGGTTTCTGTTCAGGGTGCCTTGTGAGTGGATTATTACTGTGGCTTCTTTTATGTTGCAGGAGCTGTAGTCATCTTCTATGTATGGCATAATACTTTTATCCCATTCAATGTTATTGTTAATTAATTAATATTGTTAGTGTTGGAAAAATGGAATACTAAACCAGAACTGTCCTCCCTGTTGTTGTTGACGTCTCCAAAATGCTCTTTTTGTCTTATTTCTAGACTTCTTGAAGTTTGCTGATGTAATTCAGGCCACAAGAACAAGGAATGTTGTAAACTCCAGGGCGTTTATTTAAAGCTTTCTGGTCTTCAAGTGAGCTCCATGTATTTGTATTACATAACGGTTCCTATGAATTGGTATTTTTTCTTTTTCATTTTTCGGTTATGTATTGATTCATAATGTAAGCTCGTTTATTTTAAGCTGATATACGTATATTCATCTAACCCAGAAGAAGCCAACAGTTAATGTGGCGAAACTAGTCGGTTACTAGTTTTATCAAATTCTGACAATAAAAACCCAATTTCAGTTACCTTATTTATTCAGTGGTCGAAAATAACACTGATCATGAAAAAATTTATTTTCGCTTATCTGGCAGCAGCATCAGGTTGAATATATATACAGTAACTAGAAACAAATTTTAAAAAAATCTATAAAATCTCACAGAAAACAGTTAACACTTGTTTCCAGTAATTGTATATAATTCATCCTGATGATGCTGCCAGATAAATGAAAATAAATTTGTTGTTCTTATTTAAATACAACATTCCTAATGAGAGCATTCCATACGCTATTGTTTTATAACTGTACTCATGATAATTCCCTTCAAAATCATAGGATCTCAATGGAATATATAATGCTTTTTTATTTCAGCTTGAGATTACTGCTCTAACAAGAACATAATATGTTTGTAACTGATATTACTCTATTGCTTTGCTAATGGTTGCATATTATAGTTTTTTACTTAATGCTAGTAATATTACAGGTTCCTGCCTACAATTGAAGAAGATCAATATGTTTAAAACAGTGATATCTACAGCAGAACCCTAAAAATTTACCAATAAAAGAAAAATATATGGTCTTTCCATAGCTATCTTATATTAGTGCAAAACTATGAGTGCATCTTAAAAGCTGTAAGCATTTGCGACATTAAGGTTTCAGAGCTATTTACTTTACAATTTATTATTTTAATTTAAAGTATTCATAAAAGATCATAGGATCTCAAATTTAAATATAATTATGAATCCTGGCAGATAGATGCATTGTCATTCAAAGGACCTGACTTTTATAAAGACTCATCCACCAATGTTTCATATGACTATCCCTTCTTCCAGTTTTAAAGAGTGTTTCAGAACACACACCAGTAAACATTGTATATAGTAATTATATCATGCTGAAGTAATCAGTGAGTGACATTTCACACTGAACCACTGGCAGTTGCGTAATATTCTCTTTCTATAGTCTGTATTTAATTATTAAGTTCAAAAACTAAGATCACTCAGGGATCAAAGCTAGATAAATGGAATGAGCCATCTATATAGTTTGTAAGGAAGATGGAGAATCAATCAGGGCTTTCTAATCACCTTGTTGTGTATCCTGATAGTAGGCATCCATCTACATATTGAATGAAAAAGGTAACAGATTAAACCACTAACAAAAATGACAGTACAATGTGATGAAATGTTATGTGCTGGTGTAAAACTCGATGTAGCTTGGAAATGCCACTTTACATCGATTTTTACAGAGGTCAAGTCTCATGAGATTGTTACAAAAATAACCTTTTATGTCTAATATTTTATGCTAAATATTAATGTAAATAACCCCTATGAGAATTGACTATACTTTGTACAGTCATTTCCCACCCAGAACTTTGCATAATAGCTATGTATAAGGGCATAAGCAAGCTGTTTACGAATTTAGTGTATAAGAAAGTTGTTTGCGAGCTCTGCATATAAACACCTTCACAGTCAGTGTCAAAGGCATTGGCAAGGTTCAGACAAGTTTCTGCTGCCCGACAAGATAAGATTAAAGGAGTGAGCAGAGGAGAAGAAAGAACGGGTTGATCTTAACAGAAGATTAAGGAGTCATGCTGAATTCTTTGGGGGTTACAACCCTTTGTGCAAGGTGTCGGAGAACGTGAAATAAAAAGGGACTGAGCCGGACATCGGAGTTGGCAGTTAAAGGCAGAAATATCGGTAGTAGGATCCAGAGGACTGGACATTACGGCGAGCCCACGCCAGAGGAGAAGAATGGAAATGACGAGAGAACAGCCGATGTAAATACTCGAGGCAGTGTTGGTTGGATGTCCTTTTGCCGTGGGAGGTCAACCGAAGCCAAAAGTCGAGGAGCGATCTTCAAGCCCATATGTCCATATGCTGAAACCTCTTGCCTGAGCTTTTGAGTACCAGAAAACTGCAGTCCAAAGCCAGCCAATATCCCGACGAGACGCTCCCGAAGCAAGACTCTCCAGACGGAAACCTAAAGTCCAAGATGAAAGGAAAAGCATAGGGACTTTAGAGCAGGACCTTTGGATGAGTGTGCAACACAGAGCCTCTGTAAGTTTGTTCCATCTTTTGTTGTACATTCCGTTTGTAATCTAGGAGGTACGTTATAGATAGACTGATAAGAAATAGTAATAAGAAGTGTCTATAAGAGAGTCCTGTGAATTGTTATTAATTGGAATATAATTTATGAGATAACTTGGCATAGCTAGCTAACCTCTTTTTGAGTAAATTAGAGTCTCAATAATTTGATTTAATAAATAGAGAAGTAATTGAGCAATTATATTATATAGTTGTTTAGTATTGAAAAGGGAAAGTTTGTTTCTTTATGCTAAAAGTCTAACAGATAGGTAGAGAGAGTAACCTCCCTATTGTTTAATTAATGTACTTTGTTATTAATGTAAATAAATGTGTTTTAATTATATGTCAATAGATTGCCGCCTGATCTTTTATTTTACAATGCACTGTTCTTAGATAAATCCGGATCTGTGAGTGGGAAACAACTAAGGCATTAAAAGTGTAGTTTAAGTACTTAAGAACTATGACTGTTTATGTAAACTTCATTGAAGGAATATATGCTAGTAAGAGAGAGAGAGATCTACTGGACATATTACTGAGTCTTATGCTAATATAGAAATACTGGTGGCGCAGTCTTAACAAATAAATTTTCCAGTGTTCATAGGTATACGACTAGTAAATACGAAAGGTGGATAAACATAGTACGCAATAGAATAAGTAAGAAAGATTACGAAAGCAAAAGCGCACTTCTAATTAGAATAAAGAGTTAATACCCGTCTACAATAACGCATTAGACTTCATTCGTTACACTGGTTCGGACATCAGTGGTTAAAGAAGTCTGTGCTGTTTTTATAAGTGAAAATTCAACTACTAGAAGAAACTCAAGTTCAACAGAAGTGAAGATAGGCATCTTCAACTTTAGAAATATTAATGGAAAAGAAGTAGAATTGGAAGAATCTATGTTGACATAATTGGTGTTCCTGAGACAAAGACACAAAAATAATTATTAAGATATTATATTCAGGGAACAGTGGTCAGAGAATGAAGATAAAATTTCTTGGATGGCAGGCAATTTCAAGTAGTGATGTGTAAACAATTGCGAAATGGGAAATGAGACTCATTTGTGCCTATTTTGCAGAAGGTTCTAAGATAGAAAAAGAGGATTTTTCAAGTTATAGAAAGGAGAGCTGATATAAAGGTTAACAAAGCAGGTGTTTGAGGCCAGGATGATAGGCAATATATCCAGAAAGAATAACATTCAACTTATCAGTGAAGCTAGCAGTGCACCAGAAAACCAAAATGTAATCTGACAGTACTGACAATTCTGACAGAATGTAAACCCAATAATCAGACAATACTGGGGACATGAAAAAGAGTAGTTTAATTTTAAAGAAAATTGTTGAAAAGTTATCCATAATATGAACTATATATGTGCTGCAGTTATCCTGTATATTCTTTTTAGGTACATATCAGGAATTTGATGATTATAGTGATAAAACTGTTCCCATGTAAGCATAATGATTGTCCTTATGTCAGCTGAGTGGATGGTGACTTTTGCAACAAACAAGCTGTGGATTTGAATCCCACTTGCAAGCATGTTTATGACAGTTTCAGGATAAACGATTTTCACAGCACTGTGTTAAACCAAACCTTATTTATGAAAGATCCAAAACTTTGTAGAGCAAAGTTTCTGGATTATATAATACTTAGTTTATCTGCAGTTCTAAAATTTGGAACTCTAGCAAATGGGTGTGATCACAAAAAAAAAAAAAAAAAAAACCTCTCTTGTAGATAAGTTAAAAAAAACTTCCTGATGCTAAGATATTTTACTGATTCCCTCAGAGGACAATCCTATTACTGGGGATTTATAGTTGATATGTTTATTAATAGATGTCATCCAGCCAGCTTAGGTGGTGCTAAGTCCGGAATACATTTTTTTTTATGTTAGTTTCATTAAAAAGGCTAATAATTTATGGTGTAAGTAACCTTGGTAGAATAAGAACCAGGAAATTTAGGAAATGAGCCTAAAAATCCAAGCAACAGTGGAGCTCAAACTGTCACAGTCATTTAATTGTTGTTTTGTTTCTGCAGGATAATGTTTTTTAGGAGTATGCCATAAGATGAGTGCAAGCTTAGTCAGTCAAGCGAATAGTATTTGTTCACCAATCAAGATGCTGCGGGTTGAACCACATATGGTGTGTGTGTGTTTATGATGTCTTTGGGTGGCAAATAGATTTTTTCTTATGTGAGACCATAAGAGACCATCAATATACTTTGCTTACCGAAGTAACTTGATAAGTCTCATGTTTGATCCCTAGAGCAGAGTTTCCAGATTATTTAACCCTTGGATTATCTCCAGTGCTTATGTATTCTAAGTTTACAACTTTTGAGGATGGATTCAGATTAAAATAAAGAAATATATAAAATAAAATAAACAGTTATGGCTACTAGTTGCACGTATTTTTTGAACAATTTGGGTATTTTTTAGAAGAGGATATTTGATATTCTGGAATTAAAAACCATTCTTCCTCTGTATTAATAGCAGCTAACCCCTTCAAGCTCATTCAAATCGAATTTAGTCCTTATGTTTATTATTCTAGATGAAATTCAAAAAAGACAATGTTGTTCTTCTGACAGCACTCTGGGCACTTTCATTGTTTCATTGCAGTATCAGCTACAATGAAAATGATAACAGATGAAACTCCATGCTGCTGCAACCAGCTTGACCGTTCACTGCAATTCTACACAAGCCTTGACTTTGATAACAGTATTGTAGTCATCTCTTTTAAAGAGATATAGTCACAGCCTGTCCTCCTTCCTTTGGGCTCATTCATCAATACCTAATAATTAACACTGAATTTCAGTCACATCAATTTAAACAATTATTAATGTAAATGCCAAATATATCTGATTCTTTTACTTTTCTTATGTTAAAAAAAAAAGCAATCAACTTTTTCCTCTTTTAGAGATGAAAGAGTTGCTGAAAGGTATTGGTGCTGAGGATGAAAAATTTTCTTCATAAAGAAAATGCACTCTGTACAATTCTTGAGGGTATCAAGAATTTGAAGATGAAAAAAAATATTTATCCAAGAAATAATAATAATAATATATCCAAAAAGTAATAATAATTCAAAAATCCAGTTTTTTTAACTATCCTATAGCTATGTGGATACTTAGCATATTCAGCAAACAAATTTTATGTGAACATCAAATATATTCATAATGCTTATGATAAATTGAGATTTAAAATTGTATTTGACTCACCAATGAGAGGTGCGATTCCCAACTCAAGCATTTTGAGTATTATTTGCTTACAGTGGTTACCCATGCATATTTTCTTCAGTTCTATCCAGATTTTTTCACCTGAAATTTCTGAAAAGACATAAGACACTGAAATTTATCTGTAACAACTCTGCATAGAATTTGTTCTTGGTTAAGATGTTTGAATAGAAGTTCAAAGCTGATGAGATAATAGATGAGAATTGGAAAAGTTATTCTGATGAAGATTATAATTATTATTATTATTATTCAGGCCTCCAAGGAGTCAAAAGACTCATCGAGAGGAGGTCCCCATGAGAAACACAAAGTCTATCATACCACTCTTTAAACTCACTGACCGTTCTTGCTCCCACCACTCCATCAGGCAATGCATTCCACGGCTCAACCACCCTCCACACAAAGAAACCACTCCTTACCCTCCTGCTCACAGTTTCCTTTCGTAACTTCCAGGGATGGCCTCTTGTCATCACTCCTTCCCGCTGTTCAATCAAGCAAAAGAACCCCCAGTGTCAACCCTGTAACCACCTCTCAACAGTTTAAAAGTCTCAATCATATCACCTCTCCTTCTTCTATCCACCAAACTCTGCAGTCCACATTCTCTCAGCCGATCCTCATAACTATCCTTGTACAGTCCTGAAACCATTTGTCATCCGTCTTTGTATCCTTTCCACAGTTAATTTATCCCCTTCAAATCCTGGGGACCAAATCTGAGAACAATAGTCCAAGTGTGGTCTGATCAGAGACTTATACAATGGAATGATAACCCTCTTATCTCTGCAGGTCAGTGTCCTTCTCATAATAGCAGCAATCCTCTGTGTTACCTTCACCACCTTTGCAATATGTCCCCTAAACTTCAGGTTTCTATCAATCATCAACCCCAGATCTCTTGTCTCCCCTACTTCTTCCAGTATAACTCCACCCATAGAGTATGCAGCATCCCATCGATGTTTCCCAAACCTCAAGACCCTACATTTTGCTGCATTAAACTGAAACCCCCATTCATTTGCCCATCTATCTAGCTTATTTAAATCCTCTTGCAGGGCTACCACATCTGCACTATTACTAATAATCCTTCCCAGCTTCGCATCATCTGCAAACAACTGAATATCCCCCTGCAACCCACTGGCTATGTCATTGATATAAAGGTTAAACAATATAGGTCCTAGTACTGAGCCCTGTGGGACCCCACTTGTAACCCTCTGCCTCCTGGAAACTGCTCCACCATACACAACTCTCTGATACCTATCAGACAGCCAATCCTGAATCCAGTTGACCAATCTGACATCCAGACCCATGTACTGCAACTTAAATATCAGCTTATCATGTGGCACCCTATCAAATGCCTTCGCCAAGTCTAAGAAAATTGCAGTATATGCCTTTCCCTCATCTAATGTTCTTGTAACTTGATTATAAAAGGCTAGCATATTGCTAAAACAAGAGCATCCTTTGACAAATCCATGTTGACTCTCACAGATAACATTACCCTCATCTGCCCAATGCTGTATACGATCCCTCACCACTTTCTCCAAGATCTTAACAACTACTGATGACACACAGACTGGCCTATAATTAGACACTTCCAGTCTGTTACCACCCTTATGCAATGGCACTATCTTACCTTCCTTCCATTCCCTGGGCACCTTTGCCAAAGCCAGACTTTCATTGAAAAGCCACGCTAAAGGCACTGTCAATTCCCTAGCACATTCTCTCAAAACTCGTGGTGAAATACCATCCAGTCCCACAGCTTTACTGACATCCAGAGTACTCAGTATCTGAAACACACTCTGAGATGGCTTAAATTTTTAATTTGCTTCATATCCTAAGTAAATACATGCACAACTTAAGCCAATATAGTTCATTTTATAATTCACTTTCACTATAGGAAAGTGGAAACTACATACTCAATTGGAGGAGCTGTACTGGAGGAAGTAGAGAAGACAAGAGATCTGGGGGTGATGACTGATAGAAAATTGAAATTCAGGTAGCATATTGCAAAGGTGGTGAAGGTAACCCAGAGGATTGCTGCAATACTGAGAAGGACACTGACCTGCAGAGATAAAAGACTTATCATTCCGTTGTATAAGACTCTGATCAGGCCACACTTAGACTATTGTTCTCGGATCTGGTCTCCAGGATTTGAAGGGGATAAATTAACTATGGAAAGGGTACAGAGGCAGTTAACAAATATGGTTTCAGGACTGTACAATGTTAGTTATGAGGATTGGCTGAAGGAATGTGGACTGCAGAGTTTGGTGGATAGAAGAAGGAGACGTGATATGATGGAGACTTTTAAACTGTTGAGAGGCAGTTACAGGGTTGACACTGGGGAGTTCTTTCACTTGTGGGAAGGAGCGATGACAAGGTGCCATCCCTGGAAGTTACGAAAGGAAGCTGTGAGTAAGAGGTGAGGAGTAGTTTCTTTGTGTGGAGGGTGGTTGAACTGTGGAATGTATTTCCTGATAGAGTGGTGAGAGCAAGAATGGTCAATGAGTTCAAGGAGTGGTATGATAGACTTTGTGTTTCCTAGGAAGGTCCTCCCATGATAAGTCTCTTGACTCTATGGAGGCCTGAATAATAATAATATAGCAAACTATTAAAAAGGTCCAGGCCAAAGATCTATAACATCAACAGCCTTCTAAAGGAAATTCAATACTGCAAACTTTGCATTAAAATAAACTGTTCCTTTGGTCTCCATGCCAAATTTCATTATAGTGAAAAGTTGATGACTCTTATTTAGCTGGGTGGGGATAGGATCTGTATAATACATTTTGTAAAATAATGCAATATTATTAAACACCAGAAAACTAAGAAATATATAATTTATGTGACTTGTAAACTTAAGAAGCAGCTTGTGATTAAATTTAAATTTGTTTAGATAGGGGAAGTACTGGATTGCTATTTCATCAATAAGCAAATTTTTTTTTGCAGATCCATAGCAAATTGTACAGATTACTTTTAGATATGATCATTTTCTTTTTTTTAATTTTTTATTGACTTTTGATTTTGATTTGATTTTTATGGTGCAAAGACACCAAAGGTCATACTGTGCCGGGATTCAGGTTTCAGCAGTACATATGGTAAACGGTTATAGGACAATCACAAACATCCATGTCCTTGTCAGGATTTGAACCAGCAGTCTCTTGGCTGGAGAACAGATATGCTAGCCACTCAGCCAACCAGGCCAGCTTTTATTGACTAATGACTAATTACAGATAGCTATATGAGTTGAGATGAACTTCCAGGGGAGGCAAAAATTCATCTTATGTAATGACAAATATAATATATTACTGGAATACGGAAGTTTCTATCTCCATATATATACACTGAACTAAATTATAATAAAAGTTTCTAAAATTTATTCCATGAGAACAACTCATTCTCTTGACCATAAGCACACTTCTTTATGCATTTCAAGGGTTGTCTAAAAATTATGATCTGAAGACTGGGCATGCCCTGAAGCCATGGTATGAGAAAAAAGTAATTATAATTATGTACAATTACTTTAATTATAAGTTCTTTGGAATTTTCAATGCAATTTAAGGAATAAAGATTTAATGCAGAGGTCTACTTGATGCATGTTTTTAATTACAGAATTTTAAAAAATAATTAATTTCTATCATGACTAAGGACTGCAATGGGTACCAAAATCTATTCATTTTCAACAATGAACCACTTGGTATGTTGTAGTGAAACATTTATTTTATTTAACACAAGAGGGTTAAAAACAGGAAGTTTTATAATATAAATTTAAGATATTTTTATATGCTATATTTTAAATATATTACAAAATTTCAAATTAATGAGAATAGTCATTAATCTTACAAATATTTTAATTGCCATGTTTTTATATTGATGTTCTTTATTTCTTTAATACTGTGATTTTTTTTGACAGTTTATCTGTAAATAATAAAACAATATGGCTACTAAAAAGAGCAAAGGTTGGCAATATTTTGAAAATATCTTGGATAAACAGGATAGTGTCAAATGTAAATTGTACTAAAATTCATACATAATGACCATGGCTCTATAAGTAAGTTGCTAAAACAATTGCTCTTAAACACACAAACTAAGCAACAAATCATAGCTCATTTTGCTTCATCAAAATATGGTAATTTGCCTCATGAAAGGTTATTATTATTATACAATTATCTCCATGGGGTCAGAACACTCATTGCAGAATATCGATTATTCATGCAATCTATTACACCTCTCCTTAAACTCATTCACTGAAGAAGCACTCATAACTATCGTTAGCAACCCATTCCATTCACTCATCATTCTCCAAGAAAAAAATCTAGTCCTAACACAATTGCTAAACCACACTCTTACACAATTTCCATGGGTGATCCCTCGTTCTCTCCATTCCTGCCATGTACTGAAAAAAAAGTTTTCAGTTTCAATCCTATAAATGTCCTTTAATAACTTATTTGCATCTAATTTTTGAAGTTTTTACATCTATTCTCATAGGGAGCATTCCATACACCTGCCACAATCTTTGTCACTTGTTTCTGGATCCTCCTCACCACTTCTTCATTCCCACAGAATCGAGGTGTCCACATCTGCACACAGTAGTTAAGGTGTGGCTTTATATAGGGAAACAATAACTTCTCTATCCCTACTTGCTAGTATGTTCTTCAACAACCATGTAATATGAAGTGCTGTTTTCACTACCTTTGCAACATGCCTTCTAAACTTCAACTCTCTCTCTGTCCACAATCATCTCCCAAATGTTTGGCCTCATCAATTTCCTGCAGTTCAGTTCCATCAGTATAGTACACAACTTGTGATCTCTTCTCCAAAGTGCATCATCTTACACTTGGCTGCATTAAACTGGAAGCCATTCACTTCTGCCCATCCTACTAATCTATTTAAGTCTTTCTTCAGGATCACCTTCATTTACCATTGCTCTTCCCGGTTTAGCATCATCAGCAAAGAACTGAATATTTTCTGTGAAATCATTTCCTATATCACTGATGTACAAATTATAAAACAGAGGAGGACCAAATACTGAGCCCTGTGGTATACCACTGGTCACCTGCTTTTTCTTGGACTCAACTCCTCCAGAAATCACTCTCTGATATCTGTCCATCAGCCATCCTCTAATCGAAATCACCAGATTCATATTCATCCCCATTTGCTCCAATTTATGCAATAGACTTCTTTGTGGAATCCTGTCAAATGCCTTTTTAAGTTTAACGAGTGATAAAAACTCCAGGATACAGTAAAAAATAGAATTCTGAATATGTATAATGAAAGAAAGTAATAGTTAAAGTACATTCTCAATGGAGACAAACCAGTGCACTTACTGATCACTGGATCTCAATGGTAAATGATCCGTTCACACAGTAACATGTTATTACATCAATGATGCATAAGAATTGAAAACTTAAGTAACTGAAACTTAAAAAGGTACTTAACAGAT
The DNA here is from genome assembly GCF_054136105.1 of Typopeltis vanoorti. Classification (NCBI taxonomy): domain Eukaryota; kingdom Metazoa; phylum Arthropoda; class Arachnida; order Uropygi; family Thelyphonidae; genus Typopeltis; species Typopeltis vanoorti. The sequence goes on from NC_143562.1 coordinate 58,893,611, forward strand.
GTACAAGTGCTAATATTGTGCATAACCTTCAGTATTATGTAGATAAATTACAGCTAGAAGTTTGTGCCATTGTTCATGACAATGATAAAAATAGGATTGATAATGCTGGAATGTATGATTCATAGATAGAAGATGATCAACAGAACAACATTCATAGTGTTTATTCTCTTCAATTAGCTATAAACTCATTTTTAAAATTCACCAAATTTTAAGGCTGTGCTCAATATTAAGGAAACTTACAGGACATTTTAAGCACTCTTCAGATACAATCTTAGCATTAAAAGGCACAACAAATGAATTTAATTCAAGACTCCAATCTAGTAAATAAAATAATACCGAAATCTGAATATTATATCACATGAATCAAGAAGAGCTATAAGAGATGTAATGCTGGGTGAAAGTGTAATGTAACAAAATCATTAGATAAATGCAGGTTTCTTAAATCCGATGAATGTCAAACCAATGAATCTTTGTTGACTAGTCTTAAGCCACTGGAAGTTACCACAGCTCACTAATCAGAAATGAAGTACCTTTTTCCACAGTCTATTCTGTTATATTTGGATTAGTGAATGTACATTTGAAGAGTACTGTTGGTTGATAGTTCTCTTGTTAGAAAAGTTAAAGAAGTGATATGCTCACAGATGAATAATAGGTTCAAACTAAATAGTAACAAGTTCTGTATACTATATATATATATATACATATCCTATCTAATAGGAAGCATGAGTAGAGGAAATGAAATTTCATCATATAGTGAGTTATCACTGTATATAGAATCCCTTCCTCAGGCTGATGGAAAATATCCACTTTTTTAAAATTTTTAAAAATTTATTATTATTATTTTTTATGTGGTTCCCACATAATTACAGCAGAGCCTTATGGCACAATGCATTGTCTTGATGAAAGAGGCAATAGTCAGTTCCATAGAATGATACAAAATAGGAAGTACCGTGTTGTCCAGAATGTTCAGATATCTCTTGGAGTTTATAGCATTAGCATTACAGTTACAAGGCCAAATCAGGAAAAACATTGTCATACATCACTCTACCACCTCTTAATTTCATAGTTGAGGTTATGCACTCTAGTAAAAGACATTCGCCAGGTATCTGCCACATCTGTCCACCTGCTCGGTAGAGGCTGTAGCATAATTCATCACTGTAACGCAGCTTTCCAACTTCCAGGTCCCACTGTACATACACTTTTTGCATTACTAAAGATGATGCTACATGTTGGTTTGGATAATGTGGGGCCGAATGTTTTTGTGCAGATTGCACAAAAACATTCAGCCGATGTTCCAGTCGATGCCAAGAACTCTTCATTCGTAGCGCTGGCCGACGAATGGTGATTTTTACATATTATTCTTTGAAGATCACAATCAGTGAGTATGGTGAGTCATACACTGTGAATTGCACTTGCAGTTGACTCCCTGTACTTCTATCTCAGTATGGTATCACTGATGTTGACCTGGGATGGTACAATTTGTCAACAATTTTCCAAACAGATAGGCCTGTAACATGTCATACTATCACAATGCCTCCCTCAAACTCCATCAATTCCCTTCTCACAGCCATTTCACCCAAACACAGTTGCAATGACTTGGGAGCATCGTATTCCTTCAATTTATACAGACTACAAACATGTGACTCATTACATAGTATAATGCATCTTACATACACACACACACACACACACACACATATATATATATATGCATCTATGCATATCTATCAATCTATCTACGATCATCTACACCCTGAATTCAGCCTCTAGGCACCTGTAACTACGAACACAGCCAAGAAGACTACTGGAAGTCCAAACAGAAGAGAACAAACACAGAACATAGAATTTCCTTTTCATCTGTGCCAAGGCCGTCATTTACAGTTTCTACCTTGAGCACACAAGAAATAACCAGCACCCATCCATCACTGAATCAGAACAAACCCTCATGTGTAGCCTACGTTGGATGGAAAACACACAGTAGGCTTTCACTGGAATTTGATTATTACAAAGAAATAGGAACTATCGCAAAATTCATAGGGGAGTGGAATCCAACTGGTACACTGTTCTGGATTGCCAACGACAATACACTTCAGCTGAAAAATAACTAAAAGTGATACTAAACTGTAATATTGACTCTTAGTGAAAAGAAAAATCCTGTCTACCACTAATGTATCTTTTTTCCCCTCATTTCTATTGTATATCTAAAAAGAAAATCCTTTTTTTTTTCTCTGTAATATACATTCTTATAATATGTAAATAGTCCTTTTTTGTAATCTATCTAGGCAATGTATGCTTTATAAAGTTTAATAAAAAAAAATCTATCTATCTATATATATATATATATATATATATATATCCTGTCTAATAGGAAACATGAGTGGAGGAAATGAAATTTTATGATGTACTGAGTTATTACTATATTTCTCAGGCTGATGGAGAAGATCTACTGTTTTTTGTTTTACTTTTTATGTGCCTCCCATGCATAAAAGGTTTTTCAAAACCTATAGTACATTCATACTATAAGGTGGACTAATTATTTATTTTTATTATATATGTATATATATATTTGTATTTTTATTTATTTTTTATCTGGCATGGAAATGCTACTCTAGAGATCAAAAATGAACTTTTTTAAGCCACTTCAACCTCCAATAAGGGAAGCTGTGGAGAACCAATGTGTGTGTCTCACATTGGTTCTGCATTCCTTCAACAGTAGCTCTGCAACTGCTGATGTTGAAGGAATGCCTCTTTTTCATAGATGGAACAGGGAGTCAACTTCTTTTTCATGCATGGAACTCATTTCAAGCATATTTGGTTCTTGAAAAACAATGATTTTGAGATGACTTGAATAAAATTGATTTCAATTTCAATTTTATTCAATAAAATTCTTTTTATTGAATAATTTTATTCAATAATTAATATAAGCTGACAGAGGGGTGCTTAAGGGTCAAAGCAGTATAACTGAGAGGAGACTATCATATAGCCTTTAAAGAAATGTGGAGAACTAACCAGGGCTTCTGACCTAATTTCCAATTCTCACTTTCTTCTGGTGCACCCTGTTAGGTATCTACCTGGATATTGAACGAACAAGGACAGGGCTGGCAATTTGGGATTTAGTCAAATTTATTCTTATTGGCTTAAACCACAATGTAAAATGATGGTGAAACATGACAGAATTTCATGCTAGCTGGGGCTTTGGCTGGTTAAACAGGACCCATGTTGTGTTTGTCAGGAAACCAGGTGCAAACAGCAAAAAGTCAGCTACCAGAACAAATCCTGAAATACATCCCAACTCAACATCACCAGAGTTCAAGATCAGTACTAACAATATAAGTTGATAGCCTGAGTGGCAAAGAAATGGAGCTGGCTGAGGAATTGGATAAGTACCAGGTCAATATAATAGGGGTGACTGAAACAAAAAAAGACAAAAACTGGCAAGATCTTTCTAAGCAATAAATACAAAATGATATATGTAAAAATAAATACAAGCTAACTTATTAGCCAGGATCATTCAATATGCTTTCTTCTTTTCCTTCACTGCCTCTTTAACTTCTTGTGTCCACCATGGAGTTCTGATTTTTCTATCCTTGCATACAACCTCACCATATGCCTCTCTGGCTGAATCAATCAATGTTTTCTTCAGGACTTGCCAGTGAATCGCCAAGGTTTGGTTCCTGTTCTCAAACTTTTTCATTTTTTTCTTCAATAATGTTTATGTAATTTAGTCTACAGTTCACATCCGAGAGCTGCTCAACTTTTATTTACTTTAAAACTTTCTTGCATGTTCTTCTTTTCAATATAAAATTCAATTTTATCCTGCTCAAGACTAAATGGTAATCACTTCCAAATCCTCTGTACACCTAGTGTCCTGCACCAGTGGGAACACATCACTATCAACAATAATAACATAGTCAATGAAACTTTTCTTGTTCCTTGTACCTTCTCTCCATGTGAATTTATGCACATTTTTATGTTGGAATATTGTGTTAGCAATACCTAGTCCACGTCCTGAGCAGAAATCCAACAAATATTTGCCATTATTATTAGCTTTGCTCTTTTCTCCAAATGTTCATAAAATATTTCTATGTCTGACAATCATTTCCTACTCTGCTATTTAGATTCCCAACAAGGACCAACTTTTCCTTTTTCATTGTGTCAGTTGCTTTCTCTAAATCCTCAAAAAATTCTGCCACTTCTACCTTAGTAGAACCTTCAGTGGGATCATAGGCACAAATAAGTCCCATTCTGATATTTGCCCACATCGCTCTACTTGATATTGCCTGCTATTCAAGAAGATTAGCCTCGTATTATTGTGTTGAATACTATAGCTATGCCTTCTTTTCCCTGATTGTTAATACGTGAATATAACATTTTGTATTTATTGCTCTCACCCTCTCCACTATGACTTATTTCTCCTACTACAACTACCACCATCAACACCATCTACTGCCCATCATCACCAACAACATATTTTTGTCTGTACACAAGATGAAAAACTTGAGTTTCTGGGAGAAAAAGCCTGCTACCTCTGTATGAGATCAGATAACTCACCTTCAACTGAAGAAGCCCATATAAGGATTTCCCTCGTCATGATGAGAATCAAATCCAGGTCTATTTCAATTGAAGGGAGCAATGTTCCACTGTTCTTCTAAATGCACTACAGAGACACTTTAACAGTCTTTAATGAGCTCAATGATCTTTTGCTTTACTTAACAATCAAATACTTCTTTATGTTTTCCCACTCACTCACACACTACACTAGTATGTAGTCTATAGAGATTGTTCTATACAAATTTTATACTATAAATAAAAAATGAGAGGGTGAGAAAGAAAGAAGAAAATTTATTGTAATAAATAAACTGATGAATTAAAATCATAACATTTGAATGCACCACACTTACTTTCCAATCCCTCTTTGTTATTTTTAATTGCAATTAAATTAGTTTCTTCATGGCAATCAGGACTCTTGGATATTCTTCCATAAAACCTATAAAGAATAAAGGGTGTTAAAGAAATTTTTGTATATACAGTTAAAGCATGAAATAATGCACCTTGTTGCATCAGAATTCAATCTCTCCCCCAGAAGACTAATTATGGAAACAAAATCAGATATTCAAAATATTAGTTTATTAGATAATGTTGTCAGTTAAATGAACCTGCCACGATGATTCTGCCAACTCCATGGACGGTGTAATAATAATAACGACGTGTGACCCGATAGGATAATGACTGGCACAGTAAAAAAAAATTATATGTGAAACTGAGTATGTCTATTTTTCTATGTTATATTATATACTGCATTATCAAATACAGTACAAAACCCAATTCCAGAATGGCTGACACTATGAAGTTAATTTTTCTTGTTTTGGAATAATAAAACACCAAAAAAAAAAAAAAAAAAAAAAAAAAAAAAAAAAAAAAAAATCAGAAAACCATGAAGTTAGCCATCTATTTAGTCTGAAAAAAAAAAGAAGTAAAAATGCTTCAAAACAAATTGAAGTGATTTTCTTGCTGAGACTTCAATGTTTTGTGACCATCTTGTTTGCACAAGATTAGCAAAGAGGTTTTTTTTTTCTTGAATCAAGTGTGATGAAAGAGAGAAAAAAAGAGAGAGAGAGAGCTTGTGAAAAGACGCAAAGCTTATGAATGTTCTATTATGGAAACATATCTGATATGAGAAAAAAATGCATTCTTATCAGTTCATGATATGTACTTTCACAGGGTGTATAGCCTCCTTGTGTAAAATGCACTAAATTTGAAATTAGAAAATGGTGGAACTATCGGCTATATAAATTAGCATCGAACCTCCAAGGAGTCAGAGACTCATCATGAGGGGTGTTTAAACTGATTCAATGTGTAAACATTCAAAACACACTCAGGCAATGCATTCCACTCTCCATGCTAAAGTACCTTCTCCTCATTCCTTTGCTCACGCCCTCTTTATACACTTCAGTTTTCCAGGAATGATTTCTTGTTCTATCCCCCACTCTCCCATTCTATGAAAAATTTCTTCTATGTTAACAATCCCTGAATTTTTATCAGGTGTCTCAATTATATCCTCCCTCCTCCTCCTATTCACAAGTCTTTGTAAATTACAATTTTTCAATCTGTCTTAATACTCCACATTCCAAAGACCAGTTACCATCTTTGTGAATGTTCTCTGGACCCTAACATATCCCTGTTGCTATGAGAACCCAGTGACTAAATCTGTACACAATACTCCATATGATGCCTGATCAAGGCCTTATAGAATGGAATCAACCTCTTCATTTCTACATGTTAAGGTCCTTTGCATCATTGCCATTATCCAATGTGATAACTTCACAACTTGTGCAATGCAGTCCCTGAATTTCAGGTCTTTGTCCACCACCATTCCCAGATCTCTCATTTCTTCTACCTTTTTTTTTTTAAAGTTTCCCCACTAAGGTATGCTTTGCATCCTACCATCATTGCTTACCAAACTTCAAAACCTTTGCAATTTTGCAACACTGAACAGAGAGTTCCATGCCCATTCATACAATCTATTCAAGTCTTCCTTTAAGGTCATAACATCTCCTTGACTTTGCATCATATGCAAAGAGTTGGATATCACCAGTTAAACCCATCCATCATCATCAAATTCCTGACATGTACCCTCAAGGGGTGCAGAGGATATGATAGTATAATATAAAAAATCTACATAATTACTAACTTCCTATCTACAATTTTCCCCCAAATCAATCTGTTACCTGTCAAAACTCCATTATCAGATTTTATATTTCTGTCTTCTAAGGTACTTTTTACTATATCAATCCACCACCTATATCTTGATCTTCCTCTGGGTCTTTTTCCTGCCAACTTGGCAGAGAACACTTGTTTTGCTATTCTTTTCCTCATCCACTCTGTTTAAGTGACTATACCACCCGACATTAGCTCTGCTAACACATTCCTGGATGCTAACAATGTCTTTCCTAATATCTTCATTTCATCATCATCAAATTCCTGCCATGTACCCTCAAGGGATGTACAGGATATGATAGTACTACACGAAAAATTTACATCATTACTAACTTCCTATCTACAATTTTTTTCCAAATCAGTCTGTTACTTATCAAGATTCCAACATTATCAGATCTTATATTTCTATTGTATAAGGCACTTTGTACCGTATCAATCCACCTATATCTTGGTCTTCCTCTGGGTCCTTTTCCTGCCAACCTGGCAGAGAATGCTTGTTTTGCTAATCTTTCCTCGTCCATTCTGTTTAAGTGACCATACCACCTTAGATTAGCTCTGCTAACACATTCCTGCATGCTGACAATGTCAAGTTCTTTCTTAACATCCTCGTTTTTAATATGATATTGCCATCGATGCCATCTGTTCACACCTCTAATCTTTCTCAGGACTCTCATATCTGCAGTCTCTAGTCTTTGGTCAAGTGTTTTACTTCTGACCCAGCTCTCAGATCCATAAGTTAAAACTGGTTTGAACACTGTCTTGTATATGGCTAATTTAGTGTTCTGACTAATTTCTCTCTTATTCCATATGAATTTATTCGATTGACTTCCTACCATACCAGCTTTGTTGATTCTGTAGTCTATTTCTATATTTAATTTCCCATCTTCACTAAAAATCGTGCCTAAGTAGCTGAAATGATTTACTTGTTCCACATGTTCTCCATTAAAAACACAGTTGACATTTTCAATGATTCTGCCTATTTTCATTGTCTTTGTATTGCTGACCTTCATACCATATCTATTACAACAGTTATTCAATTTAGTTAGGGAATCTTGCAAACCTGTAGCGGATTTATTTAGAGGTATAACATCGTCCGCATAAAGCAAAGAGCTGACATTAACATCTCCAATTCTGAAATCATGTTTAATACCACTTTCCTTCGTAATGTGATTCATATAGATAATGAATAACAGAGGGGATAATGTTCATCCTTGTCTCACACCAGATTTAACATTAACTAACTGCTGACTTACAACTCAAATAAAGACTAAGTATTGCCTGATATAATGCCTCATTGACACCATATAACTGTAGCGTATTGAATAGCTTCTCTTTTGGCACCTTGTCATATGCCTTTTCCAAATCAACAAAACTTAACTACAGATCTTTATTATATTCCCATGCTTTCTCCACTATTTGTCATAAAGTGAAGATCTGATCCTGACAGCCTCTATTTGGCCACAATCCAGCTTGTTCTTCACCCAGCTTTACTTCCACAATTCTTCTCAACTGTTTCTCAAGTATACTTGCATATATCTTACAAGAAACACTCAATAGAGAAATACTACTGTAATTCTCACATTCAGTTTTATTTCCCTTTTTATATATGGGTACTATGAGAGCTCTACTCCAATCATTGGGAATTCGTCCCTCTGTCCAGGCATTCTGAACTATGCAGTGCAGCCATTGTAAGACTTTTATACCACCATACTTAAGCATTTCTGGTCGAATAGCATCTACTACTACTGCCTTTCCACATTTCAAGCCTTTGATGGCTTTTTGTACTTCAAGTATGGATATGTATTCCTGACTGCATGCCTGGTCAGTGTTTTTTTACCACTGTGCTGTCATCACTGTTTGTTTCATTTAGCAGTTTTTCAAAGTAATTACTCTATACTTCAAGGATATCTTTTTCTCTCATTTTCATGTCATCTTTATCATCTCTAGCTCCTTTTACAGCACTCTTTCCTCCATTCCTAAGCTTCTTCAACAACCTCCAGAATATTTTGTCACCTTCTTGGTATTTATTTTTTATGTTCCTGCCAAAGTTCTCCCATGAATTTTGTTTAGCTAGTTTTACACAATGTTTTGCTTTCTTACATTTGTTTCTGTATTCTCTAAGAGCACAAGCTGACTTATTTGCCAGGAACTTTTGATATGCTTTTTTCTTTTCCTTCACTGCCTCTTTAACTTCCTGTGTCCACCATGGAGTTCTAATTTTTCTATCCTTGCAGACAACTTCACCACATGCCTCTCTAGCTGAATCAATTAGGGTTTTCTTCAAGGCTTGCCACTGAATCTCCAAGGTTTGGTTCCTGTTCTTAAACTCTTCCATTTTTTCTTCAATAATCTTTGTGTATTTTAGTCTACAGTTCACATCTGAGAGCTGCTCAACTTTTATTTGCTTTAAAACTTTCTTACATGTTATTCTTATCAATATGAAATTCAGTTTTATCCTGCTCAAGACTAAATAGTGATTACTTCCAATTTCAAATCCTCTGTACACTCTGGTGTCCTGCACCAGGGAGAAAACATCACTATCAACAATAACATAGTCAATGAGATTTTCTTATTCCCTACCTCTTCTCTCCATGTGAATGTGCACATTTTTATGTTACATGGTGTTAGTAATAACCAGTCCATGTCCTGAGCAGAAATCCAACAGATATTTGCCATTATTATTAGCTTTGCTCTTTTCTTCAAATTTTCCCAAAATATTTTTGTATGTCTGACAATCACTTCCTACTCTGCTATTTAGATCCCCAACAAGGACCAACTTTTCCTTTTTCATTGTGTCAGTTGCTTTTTCTAAAGCTTCAAAAAATTCCTCCACTTCTACCTTAGTAGAACCTTCTGTGGGACTATAGGCACAAATAAGTCTCATTGTCCAATTTCTCATTCTCATTTTTGCCCACATTACTCTACTTGAGATTGCCTGCCATTCAAGAAGATTAGCCTTGTATTTTGTGTTGAATACTATAGCTACTCCTTCTTTTCCTTGATTGTCATTGCCTGAATATAACATTTTGTATTTATTGCTCAGAAAGATCTCACCAGTTTTTGTCTTTTTTGTTTCGGTCACCCCTATTATGTCGATCTGGTACTTATCTAATTCCTCAGCCAGCTCCATTTCTTTGCCATTCAGGCTTCTTATGTTGATTGTACCAATCTTTAACTCTGGTGATGTTGAGTTGGTGTGTGATTTCAGATTTGTTCTAGTAGCTGACTTTTCGCTGTTCGCCCTAGTTCCCTGGCAAAAATAACGGGAGGCCTTGTTTAACATGCCGATGCCCCAGCCGGCATGAAATTTTGTCATGCTGTACCATCATTTTTATTTTGGTTTAACCAATAGGAATATAATTTGGTCAGCTAAATCCCAAATTGCATCCCATCCTCGTTTGTTCAGTATCCAGATAGATACCCAACAGGGTGCACCACGAGAAGGCGAGGATTGGACAAGTCAGAAGCCCTGGTCGGTTCTCCGCATCCCTTTAAAGACTACGTGGAGGTCTCTCTTGGTCAAGCGTTTTACTTCTAACCCAGCTCCCAGATCCATAAGTTAAAATTGGTTTGAACACTGTCTTATATATAGCTAATTAGTGTTTTGACTAATTTCTCTGTTATTCCATATAAACTTATTCAGTTGAGTTCCAACCATACCAGCTTTATTGATTCTGTTGTCTATTTCCATATTTAATTTATCATCTTCACTAAAAATTGTGCCTAAGTGGCTGAAATGTTTTACTTGTTCTATAGGTACTCCATTCACAAGACAGTTGATATTTTCAATGCTCTGTCTTGTTATTGCTGACCTTTGTTGTGTCCTGAATAAACTAAGAAAGAAGATTTAACATGAATTATTCAAGAACAACTTTATTTAAATATAGGCAGAGAATGTGGTGTGTTGGCTATATACTGGAAAAGTAATTTTTTGTATATAACATTAAATTAGGAGTAAGAAATTGTATAACAAATGAAAGAAAATTGTAAGACCTAACCTGCTGTGTATAAGGATCAGATAAAGAAATTAATTAAAGTGTTAAATTTATTTAAGAACCCCATTTCATGTGTTATAAGGTAGCAAACCCTGCAAGCCAGAGTCCAAGGGTCACCTTTTGACCGTCCAGTGTTACGTATATCGGGGGGGGGGGGGGGGAGAAGTTATGAGAAAGAGAAACCAGAGTGCTTTCCAGGAAAAACACAACAAGCGCACCTGCGATGTAATAGAGGGAGCTGCACGCCGTGATGCAAACCCACGTGACCGCGTTGGTGGGAATCACGATAGCCGAGAAAAGAAAGAAAACAAAAGGATCAAGCAACCCCCCCCCCACTCGAGCCTTTTTTGGTTCCAGTTTCCTGATCGCTCGGACATTGGTCCAGTCCGCACCTATGGAGAAGTTCCAGGTGGCCGTGGGAGGTATGAGGTGTCTGTCGTAGCGTACCACCAAGTAGGGCTGGCTATTTCCTTGGACTAGGATAGCTGTGATATGTCGTGCGATGGAAGAACCAAGTAGATGCCGTCCGTTCTGGCTAAGCTCCGGAGCCATATTGTCCTTCCCACGGAGAATCCGGCCGTACAGATAGCAGACTGAGAAGAAGCCTTGATGTTCTAGACAAGGCAGAAGAAAGCATCGACTGTCATTCCAGGGACAGTAACATAGACTCTTGTGGTATATTTTTCGGTTGAGGAATTGTATGCTTTCTAGAGAACAATTTTGTGTAGTGGACTTATTTCATGGAACTTTAAGATACTGTCTACAACTTGGCATAGGCCCATTTTGTTTGAGAACTGTCTGCCTAGAAAGGCCATGTTTATTCTGTATGAATTAGTAGTAATGTGTTAGATAATATAACTAGTGACAATGTGAGTGTAGAAAGTGTGATAAGTGTTAATGAGATAATGTTAAGTTGCATACAGAGGTGGTCCAAGCAAGTTTATTCATGTATTTTGTTTAGTAGTATTGAACCAAAGATATTACTTGAGAATGATTCAGATTACTTAGTAGTAATGCTTACTTGTATAATTTCTTTTATTAATAAATATGTTTCTTAATACCAGACTGACCTGATTTAGTATATGAATTCAAACAGCCACTCATAAAATTAATATCGAACTTAGCGGGAAGAACCCACGTGTATGATTAAACAAAGCGGACCACGACTGCATGTAAGAATTTAGTGAACAGAGATTAGATTTTATTATAGTTTAATTATTGTGTATCATTCTGAGCGAGCCATCCTGGATAAGAGTCTCATCTATCCTCGGTATTGGCTGGTACAGTTAAAATATAAATTTGTCAGTTTAAAATATAAACTTATCGGGTGGACAGTCTCAGAAGATATGTTAATGGTCACGTCCCATACAAGGACAAAGCCCTAAACATTAAGTAACCTATACATGGTTAAACTATAGATAGGCCAAAGAACTTCTTGTTTAAAAAGGGGAGAGATTTAAGTAAAAGAAACGAAATAAGTATAGAATATAGTTTAAAAGGAAAGAAATACGAGAATAAAAGATTTAATTAAATAAGAATTAAAGATAAAATAAATAATAAGAAGAAGTTATAACAAATGGCGCAGTTGATAGGATTTATATAGTTAGATATAACAAAACACGATATAACACCTTCATACCATATTTATTACAACAGTTATTCAATTTAGTCAGTGAATCTTGCAGACTTCTAGCAGATATATTTAGAAGTATGACATCATCTGCATAGAGCAAAGAGCTGAGATTAGCATCTCCAATTTTGATATCAGATTAATTAGTCCGCTATCTAATCTACTATTGTGCCTCTTAAATATTAATTCAGTACTATTTCCTTTTTGGATACTGGCAAAATTTATTTTTTTTATGCTGTGCCAGCCAATATCCTATAACAGAAGAGACTCTTGTTCAGGGAAACAATTCTAAATTCAAAAGGGATACACACAATAATTAATCTTACGCTAGCGCCGAGCAGATTCAGTTAGCAGTCGTGACCTGAATCTCACTTAAACTACAATATCTAAATTCCTTCCCACCCAAAAGGTTCTATTTCATAAGTGGTGGTTTGAATTTGTAATAAGGCATAAACTCAGGTATAAGGTACAAAACATATTTATTGGAAAAGCACAAAACATTTACAGTTAAGAAATTTCAAATATTCAATAGAACAAAACTCACACTAAGTTAAGGTTCATACTACATCACAACTATGAAGTTAAATAAGCTAAATCTTTCAATTACGAAAAGATAAGATTAAGTGTAAGCATAACACTACTAGGTTATAATTCTTTTCACAAGTTATTCATTGAATGCACTTTAAAGACTTTCATTGAAACTCTATCAATAGCCATCTTAATTCTAAGTCTCATTAGTCAAGCCTAGTCATTCTCAATCAAAATACAACAATTCTTCTTTGTTCCACGGGGTTTAACTAATTCAATCAAATTCTGACTTAAAAGTTCTCTATTAAAATGTCCTTAGCTTACAGTATACACAAAATTCTCTTTCTTCAAAACGATCTTAACATAGAATGAAATTCTTTACATTACCGGATCCTTTCTGATTGTCATGACGCTATCACATGTAGATCTGGGTTACCTTCCTGTAATAGTTATCGGCTGTCTCTGCACCTGGCGATGCACTACGCTGACCCTGAATCACTTCCGGACTTTGGCGTGTTCTCTACTGCTCCACAGAAAGCTTCCTCCATTATCTACGATGGGACCTTTTTACGAAGGCTTGATTCTGCATAAGCTATCATATCATGGTCAGCTTCGCTTGGAAATCTTCAAGCATTCTCAGGAATAGGCCTCGTCATCTGACATCGTTGCAGTCGACCCACCACTCTATCACAAATCACTCCTTGTTTTCCTTGACTGTCATTGCTTTAATATAACATTTTGTATTTATTGCTCAGAAAGATCTTACCGGTTTTTGTCTTTTTTGTTTCAGTCATCCCTATTATGTCGATTTGGTAATTATGCAATTCCTCAGCTAGCACCATTTCTTTGCCATTCAGGCTTCTTATGTTGATAGTAACTATCTTGTACTCTGATGTTGTTGAGTTGGAATGTATTTTGTTTCAGTACCTGACTTTTTACTGTTTGCCCTGGTTCCCTTGGTGAAAACAATGGGGCCTTTTCACGACCTAGCTGGCATGAAAATATATTGTGGTTTAAGTCAATAAGAATGCAAGTTGGTTGGCTAAATGCTAATTTGTTAAACCAATCGCAATATCATTAATATATAAACTAAACAACAATGGCTCCAATACACACCACTAGTGACTTTCCTCTTCTAGGGTACTACACTACCATATATTTGATTCTTACTTCAATTACAGTATTTCTCTGCTATGAATTTTATTATTTCTGGCAGTTAATGGTGAATTGCTCAAATGACAGAAACGTTTTCTAAATGAGGTCTAGAATGCGACTGAGTTTGAACTTATAAGATTAGTTAATAACTTCAGATTACAGCTAATGTCATTAGAAGTATATGAATGGGAGGTATAGGTATCATGTTTTAATCTGAAACATGATCTGCAGAAGTTATACTTTGTTAAGTGCTTTGTTATGTGTCAAGATTTGTATTTGTATTTAGTGCTAATAGCAAAATGAGACTATCAAAATGATTGAGAGAGCGAGAGAAAAAGAGAGAGAGATTACCAAGTATATTCTCAGTTAGCGAATAACAAAAGATACAGAATTGAGGGTCTAGTTTATTTAAAACAGAAATTAAACTGTATGTATGTATGTGTGTGTAGTGAAAAATCCAAACAGTCATATGTACTGCATGACAGAAGTGTGTTCCAAGATATAGTAACAAGCCAGAAAAGTCATGACAGAGTTTTGCAGAATATTAAAAAAGTTATTGACAGTCAAAGGTTGGATACTCCCATTTTCTGAATATAACTTTACCATTATCCAAATTCATGAAAAACAATACTTCATTTTCTCTCATGCCTCTCTCTTTCTCTACACATTACTGATAATCTATATTCATTAGAATGCATATTTGTTATTAAATATTGGAAAGAGAAGAGACACACCTAAAATACCTAAGTATCCGAAGATAATCTTGTCTAATGCGCTCAGAAGGATCGCCAATAAATACAAGGCATCTCTTTTCTAAATCTTCTATTCCATGAAAATAATCATATATTGTACCATCTAATCCTAGAATATAAATAAATAAATATAAGCAAATTGACTCTTAAAGCAAATACAACAATTATCGACAAAATTAAAAATGGAAAATTGACAATACATTATTAAATATTAAAATTAATTCTTGAATAATAGATCAACTAACCAATACACCATTTTGCTGTTTTAACTACATCATCATGAAGAGCATATATTGACAGTATTATTGTTAAACCTAATAAAAATGCAAGCATAAAAAGTAGAAAAAAAAATATATACACATACACTTTTCTTTCATGCTTACACAGTGATCTGAATAATTTATGGAAAATTATGGAGACAACTATTGTGTTACAGCAAAATTTTATAAACCAAAATGAACTCTTGACATTTCGACCTTCATATCAAGTTCATATCTGGAGCATACACATATATACAGAGAAATAAGCTGCAATATGATCTACATGCTTTGCTAAAGTTACTGACTAATGGTTACAACAATTATTGGCCTGACCTCTGGCGTAAAAATAAAAAAACTTTTTTTTTTTACTTTTTTCACCAGAAAAAAGCAAAAATATCAAAGTTAGAGTCCTATTATTATTATTATTATTATCTATTAGGTTACGAAATTAAATTGGGCTGGAGAGCAACATGTTTATATATATATATAATAATAACAATAATAAAATAAATAAAATAATAATAAAAACTGTGATAATACATATAAATTTCAACCAATTGGTATGGAATAGTTTCCAATAAAAGCTGAAAACTGCTTAGTCCTGAAGTATGCTAGATACTAAGTAGGCTGAATATATGCCAAATTCTTGGAGTTTTTATGCCACCATTATTGTTGAGATTAGGGTGGTTAATCAGAATTTCACAGGCTTCTTTAAATTTTCTTTCATACCAGGTTTTTGTATGATGTAAAGATCAGGTACTTTTCCAATCAATTTGGTGTAAGGTGTGTTGAGAGCATGATCTGAGCGGTCTGCTTCACCAAAATTGTTATATTTAATGTGTCTTTTGTGTTCTTTTTGATGTATAGGATTGTATGTCCAGTTTCACCAATATAAGGTAAGTTACAGGTGCAGTAGATGCAATAAACTCCAGGATGTGGCAATGGGAGGAGAGGATCCTTAGAGGAGTTGAATATATTTTTTAATTTCATAGTTTGTAAATGTCTTGCATCCTTGTGAATGCGATATCATTGAGAGCAATGGATAAAAAGGAGGAGAGACTATGAGGCTGTGGGACTTGATGATATATCACTGTGTACTTTGAATAAATGTGCCAGCGAGTTCTCATCTGCCTTGACATATTTGTTTAACATGAGTCATGCATTGGGTTAAGTTAAAAAGGAGTGGAAGAAAGACAAAAGTGTACCACTTCATAAAGGAGGTCACAGAGTTCAAGCATCAAATTATAGGTCAATCTGTATGTCAGGTGTTGTAGTTAAAGTGTTGGAAAGGCTGGTGCGAATCAGGATCCAGAAATGGGTTAGCAACTAAGGTATTATCTTTGATGGACAGCATGGATTTGCTAAAGGGAGATCATGTTTTAGCAATCTACTTATTTATTACAACAAGGTGACAGCAGTGCTGGATGTTGGAAATGGATACACAGTAATATACTTATGCTTTGCAAAGGCTTTTGATAGATTACCACATGATAAGTTGATAGTCAAACTAGAGAGGATGGGGTTGGATTAGCAATTGACTATCTGATAGGTATCAACAAGTTGTGTATCATGGAGCAATATTCCAGAAGAGAAACCTCACTAGTAGTGTGCCTCAGGAGTCTGTTTTAGGGCCATTGCTGTTTAACTTTATGTTAATGATATTGGGGAAATCTGAATGGGGGATATACAGATGTTTGCAGATGATGCAAAGATGGGATGAACTATGAGGAGTAGAGCAGATGTTGTGGCCTTACAAGAGGACTTGAATAGACTGAGTGAAGGGGCATGGAAGTGGAGATGTCAGTTCAATTTTGCAAAATGTAAAGTTTTAAAATTTGGAAAACAAAGATGGGATGTAGAATTTATGCTTGGTCAAGATATATTGTTGGAGTTGGAGAAAATAAGAGATACTAGGGTGATGGTGGATAAGGATCTGAAATTTAGAGGGCATATTGCCAAAATTGTGAGGAAAACACAATGAATTCTGGGAATGATGCAGAGAACACTGACTTGTAGAAGAAAGGAGATTCTAGTTCCATCGTATAAGGCTCTGATTAGGCCATATATGGACTACTGTGCACAATTTTGGTCATCTGGTTTTCAAAAGGATGGAGAGATGTTGTGGTTCCTAAGGTGATTGACTAAAATAGTAGTTTTTGATCTATGGAATGTTGAATATGAAGAAAGGTTGAGACAATGCAATTTGCAGAGTCCATTGGATAGGAAGAAGAGGGGTGATATGATAGGTGTGTGCAAGGTAGTAAGGGGTTGTTATAGAATTAATGTTCAGGTGGTTTTTCATAAAATGGTGGGAGAACAAGAGGTCATCCCTGCAAGCTGTATAAGGAAGGAAGTGAGAAGCAGGTTTTTTGCATGGAGAGTTGTGAATGATTGGAATACATTGCCTGAGGGTGTGGTATCAGCAGAGAATCTTAATGTGTTTAAGGTGAGGTATGATAAGCTGTGTGTTTGATAAAAGGGCCCTCCTAGATGAGTCTGTAACTCCATGGGATCTTAGTATAATAATAAAAAGAAGAAGAAGAATTATCAAGTATAAATTATTCCACAGACAAAATATGCAAGTAAAAGTTATTGCTAGCAATAGGAAGGTAAATGCACTGATGCTGAATGAATTTAAGGAACAGCATGATAGGCACAACGACAGTCAAGGCCAATTTCCCACAATCTCTTATGACACTATGAAGGTAACATTATGCAAGAAACTTCTCGAGAATGATACTTCACTTTTACTTTTGTGACTTACCTAGGAACATAGCATTAATGGTAAAATCTCTCCTGGCAGCATCTAATTCCCAGTCTTTGATGAATCTTACTGTTGCATGTCTTCCATCAGTGTCAACATCAATTCTGAGAGTTGTAATAGTACAATTTTGTTTACCTTTGATGCAAACAGAAATGCTACCATGGGATTCACCTTTTCCTTTAAGTAAAGTAATATCTGAAATAACACGAGAAACGATAAGAGAATACTTTTGAATGAAATACGGTATTGTAATGTTTTATAAGTTATTTTTTAGTTTTATATAACCTGATATCAAAATCATTGATATTTAATTCAATTCTTTGCTTTGTAATGATGCTATATTCCTAGATAAATAAAATAAAATTGAAGATGCTTTAGCTAGCTGATTTTCATACCAAATTTGTAGAACTTGTCTCCTTTCTACCCGACTCCTCATAGTTTAGATAGTTATTGAATAGCACCCAAGTAACATTGATCTCCTTTCTACCCAACTCCTCATGGATAGAAAGGAGATCAATGTTACTTTGTGCTATTCAATAGCTATCTAGCAGAAGCAATGCCTGAATGCATTCCAATGGTCAGAAGGCATGCCTAAGTGTTTTGCTGTTAGGACATTGGAGTGGTGTTACAAGTTCCATGTTGCAAACTGTAAGATTTTAAAATTTGTAAAACAAACATGGAATGCAGAGTATACAATTAGTGGGTGATATATATTTGATGGGTGGAGGAAATAAGATATCTGGAGGTGATGGTGAGAATGGCACAATGGATTCAGGCAATGAGGAGAAGGACACTGATTTGTAGAAGCAAGGAGTTCACAGTTCTGCAGTAATCCCTGACTAAGCTACATATAGACAACTGTGCAGTGGGTCATCTGGATTTCAAAAGGATGAAGAGATAGTCAAAAAGGGTCAGAGATGATTGACTAAGGTGGCATTTGGTCTCTGGAATGTTAAGTATGAAGAAAAGGTGAGAAATTGCAATTGCAGAGCCCGGTGAATGGGAGGAGGGGTATGACAGAGAAATATAAGTTGGTGAGCAGTTTTTATCAGATTAACACGAAAGAAATTTTTCATAGCATGGTGGGAAATGGGGGAGGACAACAGATCATCTCTGGAAGCTATATAAGATGGGTGTGAGCAAAGGAGTGAGAGGAAAATATTTTTTTTTCGTGGAGAGTAGTGAATGACTGGAATGCACTGCTCGAGAGTGTGGCAACTGCAGAGGAATTTGTTTTTAGGGCAGAGGGATCTCTCACAATGAGTTTCTGATACTGTGGAGGTATGATAACAAGGGTTGTTTGAAAAGTTTGGTAAATTTCCAATAGATGGTGACACAATTCGTTCATTCATGCCAGTGTTGGCAAATATCATCTTTTTCATGACTCCTGGCAAAATTTTAGACATGCATGATGTGTAGTTCTCGTTTGGCAAACATTTAAAATGACTGTGTTTACATTTTTCATAAAAAAGGAGAAAAACGAGTTTTATGTAATGATAAAACACTTTTATTTGAAGTGGATGGCCACACAGATCAAACCCGAGTTAGATGCATTTCATGGGGGATTCTGCACCAGCATTAAGGACTATTTATTTTTGGATAAATAAGATAAATTTGGATATTTATTTGGATAAATAAATATTTTTGGAGAAAAATGAGTTTCATGCAGTGATAAAACACTTTTATTTGAAGAAGTGGATGGCTGCACAGATCAAAGCCGAGTTAGAGCAGTTCATGAGGATTCTGCAACAGCATTAAAGACTATTTATTTTTAGATAAATGAGTTTAAACATGGTTGTAAGTCCATCAAAGATGAAGCGTGCTCCGGACACCTGACTGAGGTCACTATGAAGGAAATGATTGACAAAATCCATGGTATCATTATGGAAGACTGCCGAGTGAAAGCGCATGAGACTGCTGAGATCGTAGGCATCTCAACTGAATGGGTGTAAAATATCCTGCATGAAAAATTGCACATGAAAAACATGTGTGCACGATGAGTACCACGATTGTTGATGGTCGATCAAAAACGCATGTGAAAAGACATTTCAAACCAGTCTTTGGCGATGTTTAATTGCAATTCGCAGGATTTTTGCATTGATTCATGACTGTAGATGAAATTTCGATCCACCACTACACACCTGAAGTTCAAGCAGCAGTCCAAATAGTGGACAATGCCAAGTGAAAAGATCACCAAAAAAAGCAAAGACCATTTTATCAGCTGGGACGGTGATGGCCACTGTTTTTTGGGATTCCCAAGGAATTATCATGATAGACTATTTGGAAAAGGGTAAGACAATAACAGGAGTCTATTATGTGTCATTGTTGAACTGTTTAAAAGAAGAACTGAAGAAAAAACGGCCAAGATTGGCGCGCAAAAAATTGCTCTTTCATCAAGACAATGCACTGTCCCACACACACACTGGCCGTCACAATGGTAGAATTGCACGAATTGAGGTTCAAATTGGTTCCACATCCACCGTATTCTCCGGACTTGGCTCCGTGTGACTTTCTCTATCATATACTGATGGAGAAAGCCAATGAGAAGAAAGCATCTACCATGATATGTAATTAATGACCAGAGAAAAAGTTGACATTCCACTCATAAAGAAAGACCATAAGATGGTCATGACGTCAGGCTTGATCAAATGTCTTGGAAATATCAAGAGCAAACACTTTTATTTCTCCATGGCATGTGTCCAATAGTGAGTAAGGTGTACAGCAAGAGATGGAATCTAAGTAGTTGGCCATTAATGACGTATGCTTGGATGTTGTCTCTCGGCAACTCTCTGACTTCTCTTTTATTCTTCCAATTAGCTATTTTTTCAGTGAATCTATGTTCCTATAATTAAAACTACCAATAAGAATTATTCATCTTGTATCCACTGGGATAATTTTTGAAGTTCATAATTATTTATCTCTGAACTCCTGGCTTACTGAAACAGCCAGTGGCGGCCCGTGAAGGTTTAAGTAGGGGTGCTGCCTATACAAAATTTAAAAAAAATCATTCTTTTATTCCTAATTAGTAACCAATTTATTAATAAATAAGTCTGTAGATTTATTTATTAATAAATTGGTTACTGTAAATTGGTTACTTATTAGGAAAAAAATAATTTTTTAAAATTATTTTGTATAGGCAGCACCCCCACTTAAAACTTCACGGGCAGCCACTGGAAACAGCTTTACTTCATATCTGACCATCTGAAATATCATGTTCCCTAAGTCACTAGTATTACTATCTTATTTTGAATCATTAGTTTTGTGAGTGCTCAATTTCTTTGGTATCATTAGCAACAATGTCAGGGAAATGCTCTCCTTGCATTCTACTCATAGATATATCCTCATCTCTCAGCCAAAGCTCACTAATTGTCAATAATTCTTAACTAACAATGCCTCTCCTTTTCCTGATACTTCTGATGTTGGCGAACAAGCATAATGACTGACTGACTTACAGCTTATACATACGTACACTGCTTGGAAAGATGGTAACAGATACCACCCATGGGCCAGGTGCATCATGACATGTAACAAGTCATATTTGTAGCTGGTATAAATTGGAGGAATATGATGCTCCCAAATCGGTGCAATTTGTTCAGATGAAATGGCTGCAAGAAGGAAACTGATGGAGTTTGAAATAGGTGTTGTGATAGGATGCCATGCTGCAGACATATCTATTTGACAAATTGGGACATCCCAAGTCAACAATCAGTGATACCAGACTGAGATAGAAGCACATGGAGTCAACTGCAAGTGCTATCCACAGTGGATGACTCGCCAAACTCACTTAATGTGACCATGGTGTGCTACAAAGAATAATATGTAAAACTGCTATTCATCATTGAATGTGGAGTTCTGGGTATTGACTGGAACACAAATCTACACAATTGTGAGTGCTCAATTTCTTTGGTATCATTAGCAACATTATCTCATTCCTTCTGTTTCCTTCCGAATGTCAGGGAAATGCTCTCCTTGCATTCTACTCATAGATATATCCTCATCTCTCAGCCAAAGCTCACTAATTGTCAATAATTCTTAACCAACAATGCCTCTCCTTTTCCTGATACTTCTGATGTTGGGTGAACAAGCATAATGACTGACTTACAGCTTATACATACGTACACTGCTTGGAAAGACGGTAACAGATACCACCCATGGGCCAGGTGCATCATGACATGTAACAAGTCATGTTTGTAGCTGGTATAAATTGGAGGAATATGATGCTCCCAAATCGGTGCAATTTGTCCAGATGAAATGGCTGCAAGAAGGAAACTGATGGAGTTTGAAATAGGTTGTTGTGATAGGATGCCATGTTGCAGACATATCTATTTGACAAATTGGGACATCCCAAGTCAACAATCAGTGATACCAGACTGAGATAGAAGCACATGGAGTCAACTGCAAGTGCTATCCACAGTGGATGACTTGCCAAACTCAATTAATGTGACCATGGTGTGCTACAAAGAATAAAACTGCTATTCATCATTGAATGTGGAGTTCTGGGTATTGACTGGAACACAAATCTACACAAAAACATTCAGAACCAAGGCTCACAACATGGGATTTTCATGGTAGGACCACAATATGCAAGCACACATTACCAAATGAACGTGCAGCATCATCTTCAGTAGGATGTAGAAGCTTGGAAAGCTGTTGTGGAGTGACAAATCACCTTACATCCTCTACAGATGTAAAGCAGATGGACGAATGTGGATGAGGGGATGCACTCTTACCAGAGTGCATAACCCCAACTATAAAATTTGGAGGTAGTGGTGTGATGGTATAGTCCTGTTTTTCCTGGTTTGGCCTGGAATCTCTTTATGTGCGGTGCCACAAACATTCAATTCCGAGGGGTATCTGAACATTCTGGACAATGCCTCTTACTTTGTGATCTTTCTATGGAATTAACCATTGTCTCTTTCAGCAAAAATAAACAGTTATAAGGCTGCTGCTGAAATTGCATAATTTGTGAACATAAATGTCACTGCACTTGACTGGGCTCCACAAAGCCCTGATCTTAATCCTAATGAACATCTGTTGGATGAACTCGAGTGTCGGGTGAGGTCAAGGGACATCTGCCCACAACAGTCCAGGACTTCGTTACATGCCTACAGGAAGAATAGTCAAAATTCCCACTGATCAATATCAAATGCTTGTGGAAAGTATGACATATTAGGATTGCTACAGTCATTAAAGTAAAAGGACATCCTACATCTTATTAAGGTGGGCATCATGGCTGTGTGTTCCTCACATATTTCCAAGCAGTGTATTTATACAACCGTTATAGCCTGTTCAGCTCATATCATCAATCTACAATTCAACCTTCATTCTTCTCATTCATTTTTGGAATTGTGCTTCCCTCCTCCCCTAAAATTATCCTTTCCACACTTTCATTTCTTTCATTGTTCCCATTATCACATGGTTCTCATGGTAATGCAGATTTAACAGAAATACTGACCTGCACCAAGAAATTAATTAAATGTTAATTTAATTCCTTTCCTCAGTGTTGTGAATTGTTTCCATTAATTCTACATTACATTAACCAACATGGCTTGTATATACGTTTATTGCTCTAGTTTTGCTAATTCTGCACGATTCTCAGTGACCAACAATTTTTGTAAACATCTCAAATCAATTCAAGGGAAAGCCATCTTTCATATGTAAATCCTTTTGTCCATAAAAATCACTCCATACGTAACATTTTTCCTATCCTACACATCGACTGATTTGATATCAATTACTTATTTAATTTAATAATTCTTTCAAATTAATTATGAAGAATAAGACATTTGTAATATTGATGGTTTAAGTAAGATGGAGCACAAAAACACAATAAAAAGGGGAGGGAGAGGATTTGTAGTTATGAAATTTCAGTTAAATATGACAACATCTACATGAATAGAACATTTTCTATTACACAATCAGTTCTCACTATCACAAACGGTAATCTAATAAAATTAATATACTAAAATTACCCAACAGTCTCATCCAAAGTCCCATGGCACTAATGCTATCCTGAAGAATATTCAAAGAATACTAACCTTTCATTATATATATAAAAAAAAAACTATTAATTTAGTTTTTCCTATGAGTTTGCTACAGTGAGAGTCTGATTATATTACAAATCATAAAACTGAAACTATTGTACCCTATGAGCTCATGAATTTAGTTTAATTGGTCATATTCATAATAAACAAATGGAATGAATTACTGCAAGATAAACAAATATGATCTACCTTCATCTGTAAACATTTCTTTCATTTCATCTGGAGTTGCAGTGGTGGCAAAGTCAACATCTACTGGTTGTTTTTGAATGAGTATATCTCGTATAGCTCCACCAGCAATGCGTAACTCATGCCCATTACGAAAAAATATTTTTGCTAGCTCTTCTAGCTCTGGAGTGAGGAAAGTTTTCAATTCTGAAGTATTAAGCTTCTTTGTATGCAATTCTGATTGTGCTGTGTAACGTCTCATAAACACTAGTGATCTGTATTTATTTAATGATGATGATGAATGAGATTTAAAATTGTGCTTTACAGATACATAAATTATTCTTGATAACTTAAGCAACATTTTCTTTCAAATTTTAAAGAATCCTAAAAAAGGAATAGTGCACTATAGCAAATTACATGTGAACAAATGAATGAACAATATCATAAATCAAATACAGTGGATATTTTTAATAATTTTAAAATGATTTAAACAAAAATAATAATAATAATAATAATTGAAATTCCTTAGCACCACCAGGACTAACTGTGAGAAGCCACTCCACCCACCAAATGTATAAAAATGTTTAGAAAAGTAATGCCTGTTTTTGAAAAGAAAAAAAAAAACTTAATTAAATATGCTGAGTCCTTGGATGTATCATGTAATAATAATAATATTACATAGAGATGTTAAGTTTATTATCTATACTCAGTCTTTCATGTATCCACAGATTCTGGATATATTTTTCTTGGCATTAAACCTGATGCAAAAACAATTTGGATAAATATAGTCATGATATCTGAACTATCTTGTGACTTTTGTTTGTTTTTGTAATTCCTCATCAGTTATCAACATATCCATCATGTAGGCAGACTTTTTAGGTGACTAATTAAGTCAGTAATAAAGTCTGGACTATGGACTGGATGCAACATGATTCTCCAATAAAACTTATCATCATGGGAAGCCTGCAGATATTATGCAGGCTTCCAGATCATTATGCAAATAGTGCATGGCAGTGTTGTGTATGTAAATAAAAGTTAAGGGAGTGGACTGTGTGGAGTAGAGTACTCTCTCACAGTCCTTGGACTCCTTGGAAGTGTCACATAATAGTAAAACTCCTAATTGGGGATATCTTCTGGAACAGTAAAAAAAAAAAAATTTTTTTAATCCAGGTGAGCTGTCCACAAGGATAAGCATTATAATTAAAAAAAAAAAAAAGCAAAGAAAAATACCCAGCCTGACACAATCTCACATCACTTATAAGTGGCTAGTATAAGTGATGTGAGATTGTGTCAGGGTGGGTACTTTTCTTTGCTTTTTTTTTAATTATAATGCTTATCCTTGTGGACAGTCTCGCCTGGATTAAAAAAAAAAATTTTTTTTACTGTTCCAGAAGATATCCCCAATTAGGAGTTTTACTATTATGTGACACTTCCAAGGAGTCCAAGGACTGTGAGAGGGTACTCTACTCCACACAATCCACTACCTTAACTTTTATTTACATACACAACACTGCCATGCACTATCTTCATAATGACACTATCCATCATCTACTCGAAATGCCATATATTGTAAGTAGTACTTTTTTTTTTTTTTTGGTATTGAAAAAGCATTCTCTAGCTGATTTATCTGTAGGCTGCATGAAAAACTCAAATTTCTGGGAGAAAAAAAAAAATCCTGCTACCTCCATATGAGATTGGCTTACTCACCTTCCACTATCAAAGTTCATATTCCAAGTCAGATTTTGCATCTGATTCACTCATTTTTTTGGGGAGGATAACTTGTTTCCATTTTTAGGAATGGTGCTTACATTCTGGCTCACCATGATAGACCAAAGTTGCATCAAGCTCACAATTAAACAGTTGCTCATTTTTATTTTGTTAACCCATCTTCTAATGATGGTAATATCAGTAACTCACTTAACATCAGAAATGCTCAGAATTCAAAACAGTTCTGTTTAGCCACTTCCAGTCTCAGTATTTTGTTTCCACCTCCTGCCTGGCAGCATCATTAGTATTTTACAGAAACCTTCATGTAAAATACTAATGGAGTCCAATGTCCCATCACACTAATCATTATTCTCGCACTTGTGTAAACCATCTTCAACATGGCAGATTCATACTATTTCTTCTTAGTCGCCTTATTACTATTTCATTTATTTTTCGTGGCGCCACAAGTTCAAAATTACAAGCAACAAAATGAAAAAAATTCTGGGGTTTCCTTTGGCTGTTTATAATGCTTGCCACCATTTTTAATAGAAAGCCCATCCACAGAAAGTTATAAACTCTTATACACTGCTACCTTCTGCTCTAGAGATCAAACATGCAACTTTTTTTTTCAAGAATATTCTCGAATCTCAAATAAGCAGGGTGGTGATGGTCTTGTACCATGTGATGAAATCCCCCAACTAATTTAAAAACATCCATGTCAGCAGTGAGATTTGATCACTCACAATCCATTGGCTTGAGAGTGAAGATGCTATCTACACAACTAACCACACCATATTACACTAGTCAATTTCCTAACTTGTGCTTAGTTTTTTCATGTAGCTGTCCACCATCTCTTTCCTTATACTATTTCCATAACTTCTGCTTCTCTACAAATCTTACTTAAAGTCTAATATTTATCCATTTTGTACCTATTCAATTTATCCTTCTTGATTCAGTTGTAAAATATGTAACTGCTATCTTCAAATGTTTTTTAGTAACTCCCAAACATCAACCCATGATTTCCTTTTCCCTTCTTGCTGTTTCCATCCTAAGCCTATCATGATCTTTTGTACTTTAATATATATATATATATATATATGTATATATATACATCCTATTTTTTTTTGCCCATCACTTCTCTATGCACCTCCTGGGTTAAGATCACATGATCACTAACCTTCAAATACCATTGACATGTTCACAGCTCTTGATTCACATTTTACCTCTGTCACAGGCTGACTCAGGTAGTTATCTATGTAATTCCAGAAAGAAACTCTCCCTTTATTGTGATATGATGATTATGTACCCTAATTTTTTTAATATATATATATATATATTTCCACACAAGTGAGACAGCAGCATCTATAGTGAATAAATGGCATGTGTGTGTCAGCAATTGCTGTAGTTGAAATCCGCATAATGATTACCTTCTTTGAACTTCATATCATTTCACTGTTATTCCTTTCTGTATTTCCCATTTCCAACTTACAGTAGCATCCAAACAAATATCTCATCCAGCTTACCCGTACTTTAATCACACGATCTTAAACTCAGTGCTACAACCATTATTTTCCATCTCTCCTGTGTCCACCCTGAGTGGATATCTATTCTTGTTCTGCTACCATTAACAAGAAATCCCCACCTACTGCCACATACCTTATTTTAATCCTTCATGTCCCTTGGAATGTGTAGTAATTCTCCATTTCTATTCTAGCCAGTACCTCATTTTTTTTCACTCATATTTCACTAATGCCAAAACATCTGAACTGGTTCTATCAGATATCAAGTGATTCCTCCTTCTTTGTCACATTTCTAGCATTAGCATACACATGTGCAAACACACATACAAAAGCACTGAATTTCCATACTTTCAAAAACCCATATCCCACTTCTTTCTACAGTTGTAATCGAGGACCATTTCCTAGCTACCTGTTTCCAATTCAATGCAATTACTTTTTCACCAGACTCTCAAAGTGCATATTTCCTTACTTAAATATAATGCATTCTATCATGATCAAATATCCACAAACTCTGAGTCGCTTTTGCATATTCTGACTCTCATCTCATTCATGAATAATGTCCATCTTCTCACATTGATGTAATAGTGGTGTCACACACATGTTCTTCCCTATTAACGGGTGGGAAGACAGCAATTTCTCTGCTGATTCATTCATATATAGTTCATGCAACACTATTCTTGGCGAATCTTTTCTGAACTGTAATTATAAATCATCCAGTGATGATTTATATTCATACATAAAGCAGCAAATCCATGCTTGTTTTGGCAACTAAATGGAATTTCAATGATTGTCAGTCTCTATTCAGACTGGTGTAACAGGAGTGCTCCTCAGCAACTTAAATCTTTCATACCTGGACTTATAACAGATTTTTGAGACATAACAAGCAAATAAATAAATAATAAAAAAAAAACCTATTATATAATACTCCCACACACTAACTTTGATTTTCTGAAAATTTGTTAAGCAATGGTGTAGTTGTGGTAGACTGAACTTATTCGACTAACATAATTACTTAGTCCCTTTTTTAAATCTTGTTTATTCTTAAGTTCTTAAAAGAACTGGGCGATGGACTGAGTCCTTGACTCTTTATTCTAATTGGCAGAAGAAATTAAATGTCAGAAAGACGTGTTTATTTAAAAAAAAAAAAAGGAAAAAAAAGTAGAACGATGTTGCCACTGTTTCCAAGATATTTACATGTTCACTGGTGCAGCGTAACTTAAAACTTGGGAGTAAAATGCTACAAATCTGTGAACAACAAGAAGCTTTCATGAACTAGAAACATCGAAAATAGTCGTATTTGCATAGCTAACGTTGACAGTGATACGGGGAATTCCAAAGGACAATATTCCCTATAGTACATGCTTTTCCCGATAGTGTGCAAAACTTTTCCTAACCTAGAGGTCACGTGAAGAAATCACGTTTTTTTTTTTTCTTTTCGTTTTCTTATTTTATTTTATGTTATTAATTTTGGTATTTAATTGTTTATTTATGGACGATGTAAATTTAATATTCATATACAGCTTTCAGCCAAACAACAACGGAGCACGAAAATCTGAGTATTGCAAAGCTTGTAATCATGAAAAAATAACAACTGCGAATTCATGAATAAATGAAACAAACAAACAAACAATTAAATAAAGAATACAAAAAAGTATTTATACGGATACTCCATTGGGGTAAAAAGACTAATCATAGGAGACCCACACTATCAACTGACACAATACCCATTATACATCTTAAACTTATTTGCTGTTGGGACGCTCAAACAGCCACCACTGGCAATCCGTATCACCCATTCATCACAATCCAGGTAAAGAACCCTTACTAACTAATTCTAAGACGGATTCCAAGTGTGACCCTTTGTTTTGTCTCTACTCCCCATCTTTTTTAAAAAATTTCTTTTGTGTTAATCTTTTAGAATCCGTTTAGTAACTTATAAATTTCTATCATATCTCCTCTCCTCCACAGGTCAGCTAAACTCTGCAACCCATACACAATCTGTTCTCATAAGGAACATTCCACAGATTTGTCAACAGCTTGGTCAATCATCTCTGAATCCTCAACTACTTCTCGATCCCAAGAAATGTAGGTGACCAAATCTGTGCATAGTAGTCAACATGGGCCGAATCATATCCATATAAAGAGGGATAATAACTTCATATCTTTACTTGACAATGTATTCTGAAACATCCAAGTAATCTTAGAAGATATTTTGACAACTCTTGCAACATGTCCTCTGAATTTCAAATCACTATTCACCATCACCCACAGATCCATAGCCTGATCAATTTCCTGTAACTTAGCACTACCATCAATATGATATAAAAGCATGTAATCTTTTCATCCCGAAGTGCATTACCTTATATTTTACAACATTAAACTGATAAACTATTGTCCTTTGCCAACACTGCCAGTTTACTTAAATAATATGCAAATATGTTTGATATGTGCATCATCTTTATCAAGCATTTCCTTCCCCAGTTTTGCATCGTCAGCGAACAGTAACTGAATATTCCCTTCTCAAATATTCCACTATATCATTAATGTGCAAATTATAGAGCAGTGGTCCTAGTAGAGAGCCCAAGGGCCATCCTGGGGCAATCCACTAGGCACTCTCATTCGCCTTGATTCCGCTCCACCATACACCACCTTCTGATATCTGTTTATCATTCTCCTTCCATCCATGCCACCAGTCACATATCATTCCTATTTGCTGCAACTTATGTAATAGTTTTTCATGCGGTATTTTGTCAAATGCCTTTGCAAAGTCCAGTATCATGGTGTAGTCATTTCCTTTATCTAATTCCACTGTTATCTTATTAAAAAATGAGAATAACTTATTTAGGCAGGACATTCTACAAAGCCATGCTACCCCTATAGAGTATCATATCCTTATCTACCCATTTTTGAATTTTACTTTTACCAGCTTTTCTAATACTTCTCCACTCCAGAGATACTAATTGGTCTGTAATTTGCTATTTCTGTCTTGGAGCCACCTTTATGTAATGGAACCATCTTATCTTCCTTCCACTCAATTGGAAACTTGCCAGAGCTGAGACTTAGATTAAACAACTTCATCAGAGGGACTGCCAGTTTCACTTGCACATCCTCGTAGTATACACGAGCTGACATGCAATCCAGATCCACTGCTGAATTCATATTGATATTTTTCCATAGAATGAGTACCTCCGGTTCATCTATCTTAGTTCTCACATCAGTATCTGTCACATTAGTAACTGTAAAGTCACCACCTGGATCTCTTTCTTGCTAAGTAGTGAAAAAACTCGTTTGGATTTACTTTGACCCACTTAGCTAATTTTCTCTCAAATCTGATTTAGTATTCATTACTAACAGTTGCTTGTGCTTTATATTGCTCATGAGCACACTGATTACCTTTTTTTTTATATTTCTTCCACAATGCTTTATTTTTTGCAATCCCATTTTATATTGCTACTAATGTACTTAATCCCTACTTGGTTTATCTTCTTGATCCTAGTTATGAACTCTGATATTGCCTGGCTCAAACGATCCTTGACCACTTCTCATGCAGTAATGACATTCATTTCATGTAGTTTTTTTTGTCATTGCACTGCTACAAGTTACCTCCAAAGTTTGCCATAATAGCAGCTTTGTAGTACTGCATAAACCCTTTCTTGACTGAAACTTCCACATACTGAATGACTATGCAAAACAACACTGCATAGTCACTTTCCCCGATTGGAGATGGCGTTGCTGTTACCAGATCTTCTGATGCTATTACCAGATCTAGCACTCTCCAACTCCTGGTCCCCTCCACCAAGTGCTGTTTCAGGTAATTATCTCTTAGTAACTGTATAACTTCCATTTCCATTTTGCCATGTACCTTTTCATAATTATTTCAAATTTCGTTATTTAAAAAAAAAAAAAATGTACCTTTTCCTCCTTCAATCTACATGGTCATAATAGAAGTCACCCATGATGATTTCTCAGCCTGCACTTATTGTGCTGATCTGATGATGAATGTCATCCACATCTTCTTCTGGACTCCCAGGTCTATAGCAGCAAACAACAATATATTTTGTCCTATTGGCCTCTATCTCACACCAGACTGCCTCAAATGAATAATTTCCCTTAGATTTACAATATTCCTTAACTTCTATTTTTGTTGGTTGAAGTTCTTCAGCTATCATTTTAATAAAATTTATATTAAAACTATAATAATAATAAAATAAAAAATGCGCTAACGCCTTTTATTCCTTATACGGAGTAAGTGAGGCCATTAAACCCTATTTAACGTTTGGAGACTGAGGAGGCACCACTGGTATCCACTCGGAGATAGCTGACCTAAAACTATCACTAATTATCCATAGCATCCAGTGAAGCGAAATGGCTTACAAGTGCCGCCATCTCGTTGTCCCTAATTCATAACACTATATTTTGCTGTCTGAAATAGTGTGGATTTTCTTGAGTTTACAGGAAGAAAAATCCGTGTTTATGGGAGAAAAACTCACTTGCCCATGCCTAAAAAGGTTTTATAGAATAAAAGTAGGGGATCTTTCAGTATATGGCGGGTGGTAACATACCAAGAGATTATCATCGGAAGCTGAGTAACGTTTCAGTTAGCAAGAATGTGAGATATTTAGATTTTTTTCTACAAAGGTGGTTAATGAGTGGAATAGATTGCCTGAGTTAGTTGCCAGTTCTTTGTCCATGAATCAGTTTAACGAGAGGTGAGATAAGCAGTGTGTTAATAATGGTTAGTTTCTTACTCCCATGGTGAATTTGGTTACACTGCGGGAGGTATGATAGGTATATTGTGAACGATGTTTCTATGCCTCCCGCAATGAGTCTTTGGACTTCATGGAGACACCTGTTGACAATAATGATAATAATAATAACATTGAAGTGAGTCGACTAACAATCCTTACCAATTCACCGTAAGCAACTTTGTAACGTCTTCTTTTACTCAACGTGTTGCAAAATCTTATTGACAACTAGACGATTACTCTTGAGCAGGGATTCTCAACCTATGGTACTCGAGCAACTGCCGGGTGGTACGAAAACAGAGTATAAAATAAAAGGGTAAATTAACATATTGTTTTACTCGCAACATGAGAAATAAAAATGTTTGCACAAATATTTAACAGTTCTACTTAAAATATTTCATGCAACTAAATGAAAACAATTCGATTTTACATTATCATTAAAAACATTTGTATAATAATATACAAAAATGATACGGAAGTTTAATTTGAATTAAATCAGCATTAATCAAATGGCAATCACAGAAAGTAACTCGAATATATTTGATCGGACAAAAATGGGAAGCAGTTTGTCTATTGTCGTTTGTTTAGCCTGCCAGCCACAGTTACAGCTAAGAAAGTAGTGGTATTAAATTATTGTCTTAGAATGTGAGATTTTATTTGTAAAATTGTCATATTTATATGTAGTTTGTGCCATAGGATAGAAACTGGAACATGAATAGTGGTTAACGAGCGGGTCCTCAAAAAGATGGAACGGAGAAATGAGTGTAAGTGGAGGGAAGCAATTCTTCTCTGCCAGAAGCCACTACTTCGAATGCTAACCAACTGACGGAGGACATCATTGTACAAGAATGCAACAAAAAGCCCCGTACAGCACAACGTAAATGTAATCTTAGTTATTTATCACATGGTTTCATATATATTGCAGAAGAAACCGCACCTGTTCCCCAGTGTGTGATTTGTTATGAAAAGCTATCAAAACATTCGATGAAGCCTTCCCTTCTTAAACGTCATTTTGAAACCAAGCATGGCGATTTAAAATACAAACCTTTGGAATATTTCCGGACAAAACTGTCCGATTTGTCAGCAAGGAAAAAAGAAATATCCTTATTTTCAGGATTTAATACGAAGGCTCTTGAGGCATCTTATTAAGTCAGTTTAAGAATAGCTAAGGCAGGAAAAGCTCACACGATCGGAGAGTCATTAATATGACCAGCAGCTACAGATATGGTTAGAATAATTTTGGGGGAAAAGGCAGCAAAACAACTTGAAATGATTCCATTATCCAATGACACCGTATCACGAATAATTTCAGATTTGTCTTCAAATGTTAAGGAACAGTTAATAGAAAAAGTTCAGGCTAGTAAATATTTATCCATACAATTGAATGAAGCTACTGACATTACCAGCATGGCCCATCTTTTTACGTACATAAGATTTATGGATGGGAAAACAGTGAAGGAAGAGTTCTTGTTTTGAACCACATCCTGCTCGAACAACCTCAAATGAAATATTTTCAAAATTAGACCAATTTATGAAAATGAATGATATAGAATGGAATAAATGTGTTGGTGTTTGTTCTGATGCAGCACCTGCAATGATTGGGAAACAGAGTGGCGTTGTTGCAAAAATTAATGAAGTAGCAAAAGCAAAATTTGTACATTGTAGCATTCATCGCGAGGCTTTAGCCGCAAGAAATATGCCTATTGCTCTGAAGACAGTTTTGAATGAACGTGTGAGAATTGTTAACTTCATTAAGTCCAGAGCTACAAATTCACGACTATATTCCATTTTGCTCAATGAAATGGGTGCTGAACATGATTCTCTTTTACTTCACACGAAGTTAGGTGGCTGTCGAGGGGAAATATATTGAGCCGCCTGTTTAAACTTCGTTCAGAAGTGCAGATTCTTCTCTGTGACCAATCCTCAGACTCAGACTTGAATTATTTCACTGATGAACTGTGGCTTGCCCAGTTGGCTTACCTGGCAGATTTATTTTGCCACCTCAACCAGCTGAACACGAGCTTGCAGGGTGCACGTACTTCCTTATTCTTGGTACATGATAAAACTGCGGCTCTTAGGAAAAAACTCGGCTTCATCATAAAATAAATCGATACTAGAAACACGTGTTCTTTCCATTGTTGGATGCTGTCTTAACTGAGAATGAAATTCTTCTTCATAGTGAACTGGAAGTGAATATAAAGAAGCATCTTGGGAGTCTAATCACAGATTTCAAGGAATACTTCCCTAAAAAACTGGCTTTAGAATTTTGGATTAGAGAGCCGTTTTACTTTGATGACACCTTACCAGAAACGTTAACTCCTTTCGAGAAAGATAAACTGATCGAGCTCTCCTGCGATGGAAGTCTCAGGCAAACTATCAAGAGGATGAATTTAACAGAATTCTGGTTTAGCAAGAAGAAATGAATATCCAATGATCTCAGAAAAAGCTGTAAAATTTCTGTAAAATTGCAAACACTGTTAGTGTTTGCAACTACTTACCTTTATGAATGTGGATTTTCTTCTCTAATTTATATCAAAAACAAGACAGGAATATTTTTGATCCCGATTCAAGACTCAAATTAAGTCAATTTAAACCTGACATTAAGAAGCTGTGTTTAGCTAAACAAATACAACCTTCACACTGAAACAAGAATGTGAGTTCTGTAATTAAAAATATGTTACATTTACTGATTATACTGGTTGTAAGTTTATTTGAGAACTGGCATATCATTATCAGGAATATGTGTTCAAAATTTGTTTATATGTATTCACTCATTATTATTTTAATTTTTAAAAATTGCGCATTTTATAGAACAATCCATTGAATAGATTTAAAGAGTGGCTGTTTCTCCGATAAATATCTGAATAAAATAATAAATAACTAAATAAATCACTAGTATTGTAGAGAATTGCTTATTTTGTCCCTGGGACCAACAAATCACGCTTTTCCAGAATAAATTTGCTTATTGGTACATCTAACATCCTGAATTAAATATAGTGGTACGCCACTGGAAAAGGTTGAGAACCCCTGCTCTAGAGCAAAGGTCAAGTATATAGTAGTCTTCTGATAAAAGTTCCTCTGCTAGTACTACAAGAAAACATTCACTCTAGATGAGAATAAATATTTGACCTCAACTTGAACAGCACATCGCCTGAGTTGGTAAGTCGAGATTACTTTAACTGAACCCATGGAAACGCTTGAATTGCAATGGGAATATAATAATTCTTGATTCTGCTTATTGGAATTTCTGGCCTCTCACCTCTGGGGATAGATGAAGGACCTGGTGCACAATGAAAAACTGAAGTCATGAGATTAACTTTAACAGAAAAATCTTAATTAAATCTTAATTAAATCTTAAATACGGCCATAGTAACTGAAGCTGTAAGGTCAATATATTATGTCTCTTAAATGCATGGTCTGCAGCAGATCTGCCTACTTTCAGGAATGAAGAATTCTAGTTTTTGGTGTAAGAAGTCCTGCTATGTCGTATGAGATTGGCTTACCTTCTTCGCTTGGGCACTTTTATGAAGTATTCCCACATTGTAACAATGTAGTCTATGTGCGATTCTAATTGGCGACTAGAATCGAGCATTTAACATTTTTCTTCTGTAGGCTTACCATTACTACAAATGTTAACAGGTAACATTTATATTCAGGAAGAGGCAAAGTTTTTTCATTATATCATAACAAATTACAGATTCAACATCTTTATATATCAGTGGCAACGGCAACATCTTTATATATCAGTGAAAAGATTAAGAATACCTATAGTGTGGTCTCTAGTAGTTCCTGGTTGCATAATAATAGACGCCCAGAAGAAAACTCGACAGCAGAACTCGCATTATTTTAGAGAGTAATATACCTGTTAGGATTCTTGGAGGTTAGTATATTAATTTCACCACGTACTGATTGTTTTCTTTTCCCTTTTTCATATGTAGATTTCGTTGTTGTTTCAGAGCTAAAGTCGAGTTTGAATTGTAAAGGTAGATGTTAATATACTCAATCATATGGCATCATTATTGTACGTATTTCACTTATTAATCCATTCA
The DNA here is from genome assembly GCF_054136105.1 of Typopeltis vanoorti. Lineage (NCBI taxonomy): Eukaryota > Metazoa > Arthropoda > Arachnida > Uropygi > Thelyphonidae > Typopeltis > Typopeltis vanoorti. The sequence goes on from NC_143562.1 coordinate 58,929,642, forward strand.
ATACATGTAAGTTTTGTATCCTGCTGAAACAGATGACAGTTATGCAACCCAGTCTAAAATGTCGCGTAAAATGTAGTTTCGTAAATTGCTTTTCTTAGATATAATTGATTAAAATTAACATTCACAAATCAGACTAACCGTGAATTATCAGTATTTCAATCCATCTTTTCGTATTTTCGACCTATTTTACATTGGTCAAGAGTGCACAAAGATATGCATTTTATTTCTGTATAACGTTTTGGTAACGCTCCATAAAGCTAAAAGAAAGTTCATCATGAGGTCAATTCGAGTCACCGACAAGAAGTACTGTCCCTAGGTCTCTCTCTCTTTTTTTTATCAGTAATTTTGAACTCAATATTTCGAACAGCAATACCACGGGTTTAGGTATATGAAGTGGCGAAATGGCGAAACTGTTTGGCGTACTTTCGTCATAGCTGCTTGTAAAGACAAGCTTTCTTCACTCAATCTTCCAGGTGTTCACCAGATCATGCTCGTGTAGTTTGTCTTACTTTGGGCAATCTGGCAGATCTGCAGCCATCCGATATGAACAACATAAATCTTACATCAAGAACCATGAATCGAAACAGTTTGCCCTAGCAAAACATGCTATGTCGAATAAACATAAAAGTTTTGGAAGAAAACTAAGCTTTGACATAAAAGTAGATTTGTTATGGAGCACTTTTACAAGAGACTTGTGAGACCTTTTTCTACACCAACTTAACTTAAACAGATCCAATGGCCTTTGGTTAGCTCCTTTATGGGAAATATTATTACATCCTTTTTATGGAAATTCCTGATTATTATATTATTGTATTTTTTTTTAGATAAGTGGAAATTTTATTGACCGTTGTTGTTCTATTAATGGTATACTGGAGCTTTTTAAAAAATGATTCTTTAATTGTAATTTTATATTGTGTTGTTCCATTTTGAATGTACTGAGATATTTATGATAGACAGGCGAAAATTTTACAGCTAACAGATTTATTTCACATAAGTTTAAATGTCTACATACGCCCATCATCATCTGTCTTCAAATCGTATCTAGCCATGGACTCAATGACAAGTGACAATTAAATATAATAGACTAGCCATCTACCGATTTTCAAAAGTTAGAGCTAAAAAAAAATCTGCCTACACCCTTTGCGAAAGAAACAGCACAATGGGATGATAACAGGGTTTGATAATCAATAAACCATATAGAAACCAAATATGGAAGTTTGACAGGCTACTTTCGGCGTCCAATAAGCAGAAATGTGGTCTCACATTGGGCAATGAAATTCATCTGTCATTTAAAACAAATGTTTGGATGATATTCACTTTTAGCATATAGAAAACTATTCTAATTTAATATCTTGTTGCTACAATAAATATATTGTTATAAGCAAAAATTATTTTATATAATACTGTGGAGGTGTTTCGTTACGGTAGATCCCCGTTTTACCAGCCCCATCTTTTACGACTGGAAAAAGCTTCTTATTATGAATGTACGACATGCCAGACCAGAGAAACGACCAGATCAGGATGAGTCCTTGTAATCGAGGTTGTTGAACGACTAAGATCACTGCGCACAACAGAGAATAAGATATTTTAATTAGTATAAAGGATTTCTAATAACTTAATCAACATAGTTTATTTTTATCCAATGAGTGAGTTTTACGTGACAGCATATTGTACGTATACATATTTGCATTCCAAATTATCCTTGTGAATCTTTTGTACTTTGATCACTTCACCAGTGCAGATGGAAAATCTACAGTTAAAGCGGGCTGTTGTAATTTGCTTCTCGTCATGCATAAGATTAGCTTAAAATTATTTGCAGTACAACACAATACATATTTATGTCTTGAAAAATGCCCTTAAAGAGGAAAAAAGTGAATTTGAGAATTCAAATATTCTTCAAGAAGTAAAGCATTAATATTAGAAGAGAAGTATGATATGAAAGTTTAGTGTTACAGTGTTCAGAAATCTGGAATAAAATTTACTGAACTTGCTCCAGATTTCAGTTGTCCGATTCTACAATAAGCACCACTATAAAGAATAAAAAAAGAAATCTATAGTATATTATATGATATAGAGTTCGAAACTGTATTTCCAAGAATTTATCCTAAGGGAAATAACATCTCACTTAACGATTTAACGGTTTTTCAGGAAACAGAGGAGAAGAGGATCTATGCAATATTTCCACAGTATAACTGAATAACATGGTATTTGCAATGGTCCCAAATATCTTAGCTATACATTGAAAGACTGAAAAATTCAGAGAATTTTTCACTTGTGTAGTATAAATGGAGAATTTTATTATATATAAATTGCTTCATTTTCGTTCTTGTGGTATACTCGAGGAGATTGTTTCATTCATTAATTTCTAAATGAAAAGACATATTTAACCGAATTATTTTGCTCTCTCAATTAAAGCGTTTTCCAATAAAATAAAATAAAATAAATAAATGCTCTAACGTCTTTTATTCCCCAAGGGTAGGCCGAGCCCTTTTAACCCTGACGAACTTCTTGAAGACAGAAGGCAGCCGATCTCCATCCCTAGGCTTGGCTGAAATTATCAAAGAAACAATGCTTTTCAGGAGAGAAAGCAGAGAATGTACAGCAGTCAGCTTCTGCCATCTCGTGACCTTAAACCTAACGCTCGTATTATTGTTTGTAATAGTGTGAGTTCTATTCATTTTATTTTATTTAATTTTAAGAGCCTGTGTGGCTCAGTAGAAGGCATTTTCACTCTACAGCGCTTGACTGCACGAAAAATGATTTGTGTTCGAATATAATCACAGACTAGAGGAACTTTATCTAAGCTTTTTTCGACCGATTCCAAAGTTAGTCGATTTCTGGAAAGGGAAAGCGAGTTTCTCCCGGAAACTCGGGTTTTTCGTCCCATAAACTCAAGAAAATCGGCCGTCGAACCCACACTATTTTCAGAAATTAAAAATATTATATTAGAGTTAAGAACCCTAACATAGGGACCACACGATGACGGCACTTGTTAGCTGCCTTCTTCACTGCGTACCGATTAATTATTGATAGCCTTGGGCCAGCTATCTCTGATTGGCTACCAGTGGAGATTTAACTGCCCACTCAGTCTCCGAAAGTTAGATTGGGCAAAAACGGCCTCGCCTACTCCCTGTACGGGAACAAAAAGACGTTAGCTGATGTTTTATTTATTTATTTTATTTTATTTATTTGACGATCTTTTTTCGAGTACCTAGCACTGTGGAAGCAAATGACATTTCCAGAGTCATTCCGAAATGTTTTCAACTTATATTGTATCACATGAATAATTTGATGTATGTTTTTGAATTCCAAGCAACTATACATTAAATCATGTGAAGAAGAAGGAAGTGCACTGGTAAAGAAAATCGCACCCTTCTGTTTAAATTTGATTGCAATCAATATGACCTCTCTACCAACTGACTGAAGTCATGGCTGGTTACTAGATTTGACCATAAAATATGCAACAATGCATGATATGCTTTCTTTAATTTGAAACTAGAACAGAAATATTTTAATGAGGATTTATGTACTAGTTTTGCTCAATGAAAAATGATAACTTTTAAAAGAAAATTTTGAAATAAATCCTGTTTCATTCAAAAATATGTAAAATAAGACATAAAAAAAGCTTTGGTGAAAGAAAGTAATTTATTATGATGAACAAAATGACATAATTTATAACTTTATGACAAATACAACTAGACAATAATGATCACTAACTTCTAATAATAAATATTTGCATTGAATGAGGGGATTATGATTTTTTTTAAAGGGGAGAATTGGGCTTGATAAATGTACATAGAAATGCGATTCTTAAATGCGTAATGAATAACATTATACACTAAGATGAACAATTACAATCTTCAGTAATTCATAGCATACATTTAACAGTACATTTGCAAGCAGTAGGAACCTCGAAAATATCAACAGCAATATATCCTGTTAACGGATCATACACCAGTAGATGTCGCAGTGTTCGCTCTTGCATACACTTGGAGGCAATTGCTAAAGTAATATTGCAGCTGCTGTTTGGTGTCCTAAAAGAAATGTGTGCATATTTAAAATATAATTCTTCAAATGTCTAATAATACGACATCAATTTAGTGAGCATATTTAAATAAAAAGTTAGTTTCTTCACTTCATTTCATTCAAAAATTACTTAAATTATTCCGGCCAACTTTTCAACTCAATTGCTTTTCCAAGATGAAAAGCCAAACGGCTATTTTTTTCTGGCGAGGTTGATCAGTTAAGGGGATAAAAAATCCCTTATTGTTTTTCAGCCAGTAAGCGAAACTAAGATCGAAAACTACGATCTGAACGTTTGATGCCGACGAACTGTCAGCGTATCCAAGCGTAAGTGACCACTTGGTAGTGCCACACCACGGCAACTCGTTGCAAAGGTGGAGCAAGCTCACTGATGAGACCTCAAAAAAGGTTGAAATCGGTCTGGGTAGTGACCTCTCCTCATAATGTACAACAGTACTACATCTCCTAAGAGCTATGTGTTTTTACATTATGAGAAAATATCAAACATAGTGAGAGAGCTTGCTCCCCCTTTGCTTTGAGTTGCCTTGGTGTTGTACTACCAGGTGGTCACTTACGCTTGGATTCGTCGATAGTTCTTCGGCATGAAACTCTTAGATCGTAGTTTTCGATCTTAGAGTTTCGCATACTGGCTGTAAAATAATAAGGGATTTTTTATCCCCTTAACTCAATTTCTTTTCTTTCGCAGTCTAATACTTGCAAATAAAAATCTGATTGGCGAAGAATGACGGTGACGATGATGTCTTATTTAAATTAAGATATAGGATTAGCGAATTTATTTAAATTTATTTAGGGAACTTATTTAAATTAAAATATAGGATTAGGGAATTTAAATAATCATAATTTATTTTTAGTAGCAATTTAACTTTTCCAACTGAAAAAAGAAGACCTCCTGGAAGACCAAGAATTACCTGGCTGAAATTAATAAAGAACATCTCGGGATGCAGAACATATAAGGAACTTTTTCGAACAGCAAGGAATAGAGAAGACTGGAAGATCCTGCTCAAGAGAAGACTCAACCCGTCTTAGATGGAAGAGAAGAAGAAGAAGAAGCAATTTAATCACAATTCACGTTTGCTGGCAGTACTTATCAAATCTTGTATTCTTCTAAATCAGTTTCCTTTATGGTAAATGGAAAAAAAATTTTTCACTCATACAGTTGTGTTCATTCTAATGTTCTGTATACAGTTCTTCTTCCTCTGCATGTTTATCATGCTTCCAACGCTAGGTCCACGTGTTACATTTGATGCGACTTAGTACAATCTCCCAACTGACCTGTCGCCGATCCTGCTGTTGGGCCAGGTGGAAATGTATTTTTGACTGTAGTAGCGTGTTTTCACGGGGCCGGTTTGCCTGTTCTCGAAAAACCCGAGTTTCCGGGAGAAAAAACCCTCTACCTCTGTACCGGCTAACTCGCCTTTGGTCTAAAGAGACAGATAAAGACCTCACGTCATCGGCGGAAATCGAACCCAGGTCTTTCCGACCAAATGGCTATACTCCGTAGCTCAGTCGGTATTGACTATCTTCTTCTCTCTTCCATCATCTATGCCGATGATGATGAGGCCGAATGAACTCTTTCCACTTCTGTCTGTCCCGGGAGAGTCCGAATAATTCTGTCCAGTTTTGTGTCGCTTGTTGTGATTTGATTTTCAGGTGCTCTTTTATTTTATCTATCCATCTAATTCTGGGCCCTCCTTTGGATCTTTTACCTTCCATCGTTGTATTCAGGGCTTTAGATGTCCTGTTCCCATTCTGGTCACATGGCCAAACCATCGCAGTCTTCTTTCTTGAATTTTGTCTATTATTGTAATTTCTTGTTTTAGTCGTTTCCTTATGTCTTCGTTTCTTAGTCGATCAAGCAGAGATACTCCAAGTAATCTTCTTAGCCAACCCATTTCAGTAACTAATAATTTTTTCTCTTCAGCAGTTTTGAGATTCCAGCATTCACTTCCATAGAGGAGTACTGGGAGGACCATTATTTCATAAATTCTTACTTTTGTTACTTGTTTGATGTCTCTTGGCTTCCATATTTTATTAAGTCGTCCAAAAGTTTGGGATGCTTGACTGATTTGTCTGTTTATATCTTTTATAATTTCACCATTGTACTCAATAATTCCTCCAAGGTAGGTGAAGTTTTCTACCTGCTCTAGATTCTTACTATCAATTTCAATTTTCAGATTGCTGCTTCTTTTTCCTATTTGCATAATTTTTGTTTTGTCTATATTTATGTTTAATCCAGATTTTATACACTCCGTTATTTTATCAGAAATTCACTGTAGATTTTTCTTCTGTGCTAACAAGTAATACAATGTCGTCTACAAATTTTAAATTTGTCACATTTTCCCCGTATATTTTGATTCCGGAGTCTTCATTGTTTAAGGCCTCATTGGTTGCCTCTTCCAGCATAAGATTGAACAGGTCTGGTGACAGATTGCATCCCTATGTTACTCCGCGCTCTCTGTGTGGAACCAGTTGGTTAAGGTGTCCTCCATTCGTACTGCACTCATACAAATTCTTTATTATTCTTATGGTTTTTTTGGGAATTCCAAATTCCTCCATAGTTTCCCATAGTTCTCTTCTACGGATTGAATCAAATGCCTGATGAAAGTCTATGAAATTTATGTAGCAACTTTGGTTGTACTCTAGTGTCTTTTCTATTAGGTGTCTTAAGGTTAATAGTTGATCAATTGTGCTTCGCCATGGTCTGAAACCTGCTTGTTCTTCTCCTAGTGCCAGTTCTATATACGGCTTAATTTGTTTTTGGAGTACTTTCATAAAAACCTTACTTGGAATACTGAGGAGGCTAATGCCTCTGTAATTATTGCATTTTGTTTTATCTCTTTTTTTGTATATAGGAGTTATGACTGATTTGGTCCAATCAGTAGGCACCGCTTCGTTTTTGTAGACCCTTTCAAATAATGTTTTTGATGAAGATAAAAAGCCAAAAGGCTAGTTTTCTGGCACCTTAATATAGAAAATAAGGGGATAAAACATCCTTTGTTTTTTTATAGCCAGTAAGTAAAACTAAAGATCGATAACTATGATCTATATAAGTTTCAAACTTATATAGATCATAGTTATCGATCTTTAGTTTTACTTACCGGCTATAAAAAAACAAAGGATGTTTTATCCCCTTATTTTCAATGTTTTTGATGGTTCCAAAAGTTGTTCCTTTCCTGCTTTTAAGAATTCTGCATGTATTTGATCAATGCCAGGTGCTTTCCTAGTTTTGAGTTTTTCTATGCTGTGCGCTATTATGATATCAAAGTTTAAGTGAAAAGAAATTACATACCTTCACTATACGAATGCCAGAAAGGTGTGTCCATATATTATATTATATTATATTATAACTAAGATGAAAAGCCAAACGGCTATTTTTTCTGGCGAAGTTAACTAAATTAAGGGGATAAAAATCCCTTATTATTACATCTCCTAGGAGCTGTGTGTTTTTACATTATGAGAAAATATCAAACATAGTGAGAGAGCTTGCTCCCCCTTTGCTTTGAGTTGCCTTGGTGTTGTACTACCAGGTGGTCACTTACGCTTGGATTCGTCGATAGTTCTTCGGCATGAAACTCTTAGATCGTAGTTTTCGATCTTAGAGTTTCGCATACTGGCTGTAAAATAATAAGGGATTTTTATCCCCTTAATTTAATTAACTTCGCCAGAAAAAATAACCGTTTGGCTTTTCATCTTAGTTGTTTATATAATCCACGAAGGTTATTTTCTTTTGATAGCTTTTCTGTCATTTTGCATTTTTCTTCTAACCAGTTATTCTTGTCTCTTTTAACTAGTTTTGTATGTTCTGTATACAGTACAATAACCATTTTTCTCTTACGCCATCTACCGACAATTGTTGACAATTCTTTTGACATTCTTTAAACTTTCAAGGCAATTCTATAAGTGAATAAAAGGATATAGGCGCAGATAAGAAAAATAATTTGAAAAAAATTAAAAACAATCATGACTTATACTATCCATGAATTTTCCTTTATTTTGCAGTTTTATTCAGCCATGATAAATTGCTGGGACTGAACTCCCTCTGTCGGCAGCGATTTGTAGACGTCATTCAGAGAGAGAAAGAGAGAGAGAAAGAAAGATAGATAGATTATCAAGGATGTTCAGTAGTTGTGTAAATATTTGTTTCATTTTAACAAAGAAGAAGAACATTTATTGATGTTTCATAATCACAACTTAAATAACTACAATTCGTTTACTAGTACTTATCAAATCTTGTAGTCTAAATTAAACAAAGAGAGAGAGAGAGAGAGAGAGAGAGAGGGGCTTTATCAGGAAGTTCAGTCACTGTGTAAATATTTTTTTTTATTATTTTAATAAAGAAAGAACCATTCATTCGTTTATAAGTTTATATAAACTTAATTAAACTTTATTTCATATAAACATTTATATATACTAAAATGTATATTTTAAATAAATAGATAAATAAATAAATATATAAAATAATTGTTGTTGTACTGAGTGTGTTCTAAAAAATAAAGGAAAATTCATGAAAAGCATAAGTAATAATTATTTTTAATTTTTTCGAATTATTATTATTTTTTATATGTGCACATATCCCTCTATTCACCTGTAGAATTTCCTTGAAAGTTTGAAGAATATCAAAAGATTGTCAGCAATTGTCGGTAGATGGCGTAAGAGAAAAAAATAGTACTATACGCAATTCGAATGCACACAAATATACGAGTGGGAAAAAAGTATTTCCTTTTACCTTAAAGGAAACTAATTTATTTTCAAATTAGTTTCCTGATATCAGGGAATTAATAAAAAGTAAAATCGAAGTGTGTTTATCAATAATCTAACATATTGGTTTTATGAAATATTTAACCGAATGTAATATTTAACAGCACTTAATTCAATCATGAAAAACTTGCTTGTTTCAGAAGAGACATTTTTGAAATATGTCTTTCTGTGCAGTTTTTTCATATTTAATCACATACTGGGCGTAATTATGCACAAGCGCACGAGGCTCTAACTGGAGGCCCCAGAAAAATTAGGGCCAATTTAAGGACCCCAAACAATGATGTAGGGGACCCAGGAAGACTTTAGCGTCTCGGACTGCGCCCGCCTCTGGAAGAAGTATAAGTACGGCACTGATCACATATCGAATTGTGTGTAAACAAATACACAAGAGTATGAAATATTTTTTTTGGAAAAATTTAAAAAACAAAAATCTTTAAACAAAACCGATTAAATATAAAACCGAAACACAAGTACACAGGAGTGTTTCGTTATTATTTTCCTCAAGGATCATTCCCTTGATATGGAAGGAACTTGATTTACGGTGTTCCAAATATGAATATTAGGCTATGCCAATATATTATACCAACAGGGCCTCTATATTTGAACAGGTCAATACCGACGAACCAGATTAACAGGAATTTGAACTGGGCGCGATAGAACGCAGCTTCCCAGTGGCATTTTCTGTAGGGTAGGGGCGGCTGGTTACAGAGCATACATACTTGGTCGCTTCAACATTTAGAGGCAGCGCAATGTAAGTTGAATAAGAACTGAGGAAGCTTACCTAACCGATGGCAAGCGTGAAAATATTAATGGCGTGCCATCGCCCTATTTAGACGGGCTACTACCAATCCTCCCCAAGCTGACACGTCAGTTGGGAGAAAAGATGATTCCCAATTCAGGCCACAGCTTTAACTATTTTCCTGTAAATAACAATACTTTCATGAAAGTGCAACCACGAAAGAAAAATCCACAGCCAGTCGTTTCTTGGAATAAACCAAATTAAGAATTAATAGAGGTGGCGTCAGGGGATTCTGTCCCCTGCTTCTCCTCCCTATAATCTAAGTATACATATAATGTCTGTTAATGAAACCGAATCGTCAATACCTCATTTTACTGTAAGCAGACTTTTACAACAGGAAGTATTTAAGAAAGATAAAATTTTAAAACAGCAATTTTACTATCTTAATCTAATAAAAAGTGATAATTACTGCACAGTAATAATTATTTTTGAATATTTAAAATTAATTTCATTTTCTGAAGCACCTATTCCCATTGCTCACGTCTCGAACTGTCGTGGAATTTTTGAAACATGAAAATTTGAAGCATGTCAAAACAATGCTAGCAGATGGCGCAAGAAAAGACATAAAACATGTGTCGCACACTCTGTGCTGTGTGTGTGTGTGTGTGTGTTTTAACAAAATAAATAAATAAGCTCACGGTGCTGGGAGGAGAGGGCAAAGAGCATAACTGGTGCCAAGGGAAGTTTCGAGAAGCTTAAAAAAAATCTTAAGATTTCAAAGGCCGTCAGAAGTTTGTTCAAAAATCTTGATTACGCAAGTCGAGTATCAGTGTAAACGATTATTATTAACTATTAGCTATTACTGACAATTATTAACTATTGAAAATTAATAATAATTGCTTAGATACCTTCTGCGTACTGATTGTACATGCACATGAACAAGTGCGTGCGTGCGTGCGTGCGTGTGTGTGTGTGCGTGTGTGTTTGCGTGAGTGCGCCCGCGGGAGCTCTCCTGCATGCAAAAATTACAGACAAATGTAAATAAATGTTTAATGTATTGTTTGACAGGTATATAGAAATCACTGATTCATAACTACCAAAATTATCAGAATAGTGCATTACTTCGACAATGGCTGTTGACACCAAATTAAAACAAATATGAATAACCAGTGCAATGAAATGTGAGCCCTACAAATTAACACATGCTGGATTTGTGCAACTTAAGAGGGTGCACGTAATTCATTTATGTAAACTGCTTATAACTGTAAATAGACTGCTCTTCTTGTTTCAAGTATAATTATTATAGCTGATCATTTTACAAATATATATTTTATTGATTTAGATACAGGCAAATCGGCTAAGAGAACACACGCAATTTACAGACAAAAAATACTATTGGTAGTAGAGGGAGGTAGATGGCGTTGTGTGTTGTCCTTGGAGGTGTCATGTAATGATAGAAATAATTTCTCTTAATTATATAAGTAAGACAACTTAATTTGATTCATAATTGATAATTTATCAATTATGAATCCAATTAAAAATTAAAAAAAAAACTGTTCTCATCATGATAGAAAATCACGTGTGTATTTTTTCATTTTTAATTAAATTTATTTATTTATTTTAGTAGAAAGAAATATGGAAATGTTACCCAAGGCATTCAATTGTATATATGTAAATACTTTGTGCGATTAAAAAATATGTTAAAAATACAAATGGAAATAAAGAATTAAAAAATAAAATAATCCTCTTAATGCATTTTATTCTCCAAAAAGAGTACGTTTAATAAAGGTATGCGAAAATGTGACGTAAGGTTATTAAGTGAACTTATTTTTTCTTTTTTGAATCGTTAAAATGGCTTCCCTCATCTCAAAAATAGTGACTTGCTTAACCTCACTGACAACAACCCACATTAAAAAAAAATTCATAATTCACCTGCCAACATGAAGCTGGGAAATCTATCTAAGTCCTCACTAGCTGAATTTATTAAACATTTCACGAGAACTAGAACTGTTTTCATTTCTCCTACAATCAGATTATGGAAATAAATGCTCAGTATATATAATCTTAGTCTAGTCAAGTTTACTGTAATGTGCAACTTCAAATTATTTCATATGAAGATTATACAAGAGCAAGGCTTTCTCCCAAAATTTGACAAGACACGAAGCTTGCGACCAGTACTTCAAGAACTTGTCAAGGCCATAAGTTTGATAATTAGCTCAAAGCTGTTTTGGTTTTGAGGTACGTAATGAGGGAAGGCCATTGACAGTTATTTGCTTCAGTAGTGTTGAAAGCAGTAGTCAACCTACTTATCTTTGTCGCCCACGGCTAACAATACGTGAGTTACCATTATTTTTCTTTAAATCTACTCAACCATTTAATGCATATTTAGATAGAAAAATCATTTGTTAGAAAGCATCTCCCTAGAAGATTTCTCAAGTAAATCAAATAAAATGAACTGGATTAGTTATTAATCCAGTTCATTTATGAACTGGATTAGATAAAATGAACGGCTGAACTAGATTAGTTATTTCATATATTATCACTAGATATCATTTGAACGGCTGATGCATTTAAAACCCTTATTCAAATTGCGTGAATTCAAATAGATTCAAAATAAAAGAACAATTTTAAAGTAACACAAAGAAGACTATATTAAAAAAAAAAGATTTCAAAATAAGAGTCAAAAATGAAATTTATTCCATTAGTGTAGTCGACTTGGATAAAATTACTCCAGGAAAATTAGATATTTAATTAGTTCCGTGAAACGATATGGAAAGACAGGTGTATGCTGTATAAAAATGATTCGGAAAGAAAAAGGCTATTAATGCAGTATAAGGGTTAAGAGAGAGAGAGAGAGAGAGAGAGAGAGAGAGAGAGAGAGTTAAGAAAGAATGATAAAATGTTTCTTCAGTTTTTATTTCAAATGTTGCTAAACCTAATATTGTGTCTTTTACAAGTAAATATCGTAAATATTAATTAGCCATGTATCAATAGTAGACTTGTGGCTAATTAATAAACATAATTCAAACATAAAATTTTAAAAATAATTAAACAGTAACTATTTTTGATTTATTCCAAAAAGTAATGCTCTTCTGTGTATCTTCAACTGGTAATTATTGCGGATAACAGAATTCAATTCAACAGATTTCTATAAATCTAATACAATGAACCTGAATTGAATTTTCACTTCAGTAGAAATTGATTGAATTTCATTCTATCTAATCCTGAATTGATTAAATAAAGTCCTTGATTGGAAATGATAAGCATTTTCATGATATGGTAAGCAATGAGGAGGTAATCACTAACCTCGCGGTATATACAAACCGGTTTTAAAAGCAGCTTTTTAAAAACCATTTTTAATTGTGCATCGGAAAGTTGGGTTAGAAATAAAATAAATTAAGCGAAGACCTGATACCAGAGATGTGAAAGTTCGGAGAAAAATCAGGGAAGGGAACAAATGACACCAATAGCAGACTGATATTAAAAATAACGATATTAGAAGGAACTTCACATCGTTAGAATTCAAGAATGTGAGCACACAGGTCACGTAAACAGAACGGAAGTAGAAAGTTAGCAAAACAGATGTCTGGTGTTAGGATTACAGGAAAAAACCAAGACAAAGATCAAGATCAAGATGGAACTGATGATGTTAATAGTGTCTTAGAAGACCAAAATGTAAAATTTAACAGTATTCGAGACATAAAAATCAGATCAGCTTGGAAGAAAATTGTTGATAGGAAGCTAGTAATCTAGTAATAATATAAACGTAATTATGCAATTCTATCATTGTATTCTGTGCACCACTTAAGGGTATATAATTAGGAATTAATGATGATGATGATGATGATGATGATGACAGCTTATTACCCATTTCATATCTCATGCCTCAGTAACTTGCTCACGTTTTATAACACAGTGACAGAATACGACTATTACTACTACTACTACTACTACTACTACTACTACTACTACTACTACTAATAATAATAATAATAATAATAATATACTTCTCTGTCCAGAATAAGGTTAGAGAAATGAGTATATGTATCGGTAAATTCTTAATTTTAAAAAAAAAAAGACATACAAAACAGAATCTTATAAATAAAACATAGCCATTCGTCTTTTCACTACCGGGGAAAGGTACTCAATAAGTTTATTCCTCTTACAGAAATGTTTCGAGCTATCAGTAAACATAGCTTCACAAGTCATTTAGGTTATCAGAGTATGCGTCGATTAACAGAATGGTAGTAATCTCATCTTGACGATACCACAACTGCAATAAGTGAGTTGGTATGTTGGTATGATACATTGCAAGAAAAGTGAACGTTCTATATTCGACAGTACACAGAGTCGGCACAAGAAGCTACTTTGGGTTACTACTCTCGAACTGCAATACAGCTTCCGCAAGAGAGATTTTTCGACGTCACTTGCTACACCAAATGCTGCACAAAGTTCTATAAAAGTCTAGGTTTTATCCATAGAAAATCCACTTCCTAAAATACTCGATGCAAAACGGTAAACATGACTCACATTACTGTATCCATTCCAACATGACTGGAGGTGGAACCCTTTCGTGGGCCAATTTCTGGGAAAGATGAGACTCATTAAGAATCCAGAGTTGTCCCAATTGGGAAAAAAAGTCACCACTGGTATACAGGAACATTATGAATACCCTACAAAAAACATGGTATGGTATTTTTTCCGAGCACCTTTCATCAGGTCCATTTATATTTATTTATTTGAATAAATCATCTCGAAGGACCACGAATGTGTTCCCTTAATGGTAAGAGATAAATCAACATATTGAACTGCACATTTCCTTCAGACAATGGTGATTAATGACGTGCACTACTGTAACTGTGTTATTCACTCGTTCCAAACAATATGGTCATCCTGTTCTTCCGATTATTCCCCACTCTGATTTTTTGGTTATGGGGATATATCAAAAAACGGGAATATAGCGAAAACATTGAGAACTTGACAGATCTAAAGTACAGCAGCATATGTAATGGGGAAAATATAACTGATATTACATGTCCATTCACAGTAATGAAAATAGGAACTATTTCTGCTGTACTGTTTTCGTCCTCATGTCTTCCTTTATCCACAATTTTAGTACGTTTCATCTGTCATACGATTCATTCTAAGATTTCTGAATATAGAAGCATTTAAATTACTGCCACTGGCTTACCCATTTCCCCACGAGGCCATAAATTTGATATTTTGCATGCAAGTAACCTTCCATGATGGAAAAATCCGAAATTTTGAATAGATTCATAAATTTGGAATTTTCGAGTTTTCTATTGCCAAAAGTAGATTATGATTGTCTAGAATTACGGCCGAAGCAGCTAAGGGTATGAGTCTATATATGAGGATATATATTATGTTCCAAAACTGCGGGCATTTCTTCTGGTCGGTTTGCTGTTTGGCGAGATGAGAACCTTTCAACGCGAAATGGTCCACGATATTGGGATGAAACGTCTTCCATCGTCTCTCGGAATTAATAAATAAAACTAATAAAGGTATATAAAATAACAGAGAAACAATAAAAAAAGGTATAATACAAATACATCCACAGAGCTAGCATTTCTTAATGAACCAAGCCATAAATAAAATATTTATATCAGTTTAGCCGAACCGGAAGAATTCGAGTTCAAAACATTACCACACTGGTACTGTTTTTTCCCCA
Organism: Typopeltis vanoorti; assembly: GCF_054136105.1. Taxonomy (NCBI): domain Eukaryota; kingdom Metazoa; phylum Arthropoda; class Arachnida; order Uropygi; family Thelyphonidae; genus Typopeltis; species Typopeltis vanoorti. The sequence continues at coordinate 58,944,872 of NC_143562.1, forward strand.
CTCTTCATAGCGAGAACAACATTCCCCCAACCTTCTCCACATCAATCTACGGTTGTTATGGTTATTTTTTAGGGTCAACTGTTGAAATATTTGCTTTGGAATGTGCGTTTTTCATCATGGGGAGTCACTTCGCAGCAGGGGTTGACGTCCTAAAGCCTCTGGAGTGGTTATTAATAGAAAATATTCATTAAAAATATCAATGATTATTCATATCATGAATATTTATTTGTGACATAAGCAAGCTATATTAGTGAAAATTTAGTGCAAGCTATGTTAATGAAAATACTGGTGGTGGCTCGCGTAGATGGCGTTGGTGTAGATGATGAAGATAGTTGCGGTTGTTGGAGTGACGGAGAGTAGATGCCCTCCCCCGATGAGGTCTTTGGACTCCCTGGAGGTGTTACGTAACAATAATAAATAATAATAATATCTTGTTATGCAAATTATATTTAACTGTTAAGAACGTCATATCAAACAGCTAGTTGAATAAACGGCACCAGGTGATATCAATTAAATACGAGCTGGATTCATATTTATTGAGTTGCATTCGTATTTTTCATATTTGTTGAAAGAAAAAAAAAAAAAAAAAAAAAATCAGCTAACGCCTTTTTATTCCCGTATATACGGGAGTAGGCGAGGCCATTTAGCCCTATCTAACTTTTGGAGACTGAGTGGGCAGTTCAATCTCCACTGGTACCCAATCAGAGACAGATGGCCCAAGGCTATCACTAATTAAGCGGTACGCAGTGAAGAGAGACGGCTCAAATGTGCCGCCATCTCGTGGTCTCTAACCCTAACACAATATATTTAATGTCTGAAATAATGTGGGTTCTACGGTCGATTTTCTTGAGTTTACAGGACGAAAAATCCGAGTTTCCGGGAGGAAAAACCTGCTTGCCCGTGCCAGAGATCGACTAACTCGGGAACCGGCCGAAAAAAGGCTTAGAAAAATTTCTTCTAGTCGCCGACTAGACTCGAAACCAAGACTTCCTTCGTGCGGCCTAGCGCGATGGTGTGCAAACGCCACATCCACTGAGCTACACAGGCTCTTATTTGTTGAAAGGGCTGCACTAAATTAGTTACTAATTAGTTACGCTGTATCGCCACTTTGCACGTCGCATTATAACGCTATAATTATTAATTTGAAATAAATGACTACTCTGCTGAGAGGGCGCTATTATCATCATTAGAAGTTTGCTGAATATATAATAAGCGATTCGTCTGTGTAAGTGTTGAATTAAGTTATTGGTAAATGATTTTAATCTTTTTGAAGTGTCTAAGTCATAGTTTATAATGTAGTTCTTACATAGTGAAAAAAAAAAACATTGGAAGGAAGTGACATCAAAATAACACGAGCTCTAAAATAGGTTTAATTAGTAATATTATTTAGAATTTATACTGCAATGCAGTACATGCGATATGTATTTTGCTATAAGCTGGAATAAACGTCAAGTTTCCGTAAAATCACTAGCATGAAGGAAGAAGATTGCAATGCGAAAAGCCACTTGTGTATGCCGCTGACAGGTATAATAATGCAGAGACGTTTGCGTGGGTGTTATGTATTGAAGGTAAAAGGAAAATATGTTATTCAAAAGTTTCTTTCGTAACATTCCGAACACGTTGTTAGTCTTGTGTCCTATTGCATCCAGTATATCAGGAGTTAAGGACAGGGTTCTTCATACGAATTCAAGACCAAATAAATGCTGTTCGTGACATCATTGGCTATTTTTATTGCGAGAATAGTTAGAATTAAATAATATATTATATAATAAAATAATATATATGAGCTCTAAAGAGATTTAATTCTAAAAAGTACTTATTAATTATTAATAGTATTTAGAATATATATGACCGTGATTAGAATTTTGGTTCTAAGTTGATTAATGTTCTACTGTTATTCTTGAAGGGGGGGTTGAGAAAACAGCGTGCCAAATTTGATCTTTCAACCCAGTTAATAATAATAAACCGAAAATAGCCCCCCCCCCCCGAAAGCGTCATTTTTCTTTCACAGCAGATATTTGTACAGGTCACATCGTTCAATCAATTTCGACCAAATTTGGCATATACTAGTTTCTTAGATTGGATCTCCTGAAAAATTCAGACTAAATCGACTAAAATGAAGAGGGACAAGGAAAATATTCATTGCAGATATAGATTGCATCATTCAACCAGTTGCAATCAGATTTAAAACATTGTTAATCTTAATGTTGTTTATGCTTCTCTTAGACTCTTAGCCCATTTGGACCAAAATGTAGGGATGGTTGAAGAAAGGATGGGGATTGGATTAGTTTGAATTACGAACTACCTTCCAGAAGTAACTAAGGCTACGAGGACAGTATTATTTCTGCTAACTGCGTGTGTTCTTCTAGCCGGTTGCCTTAAACCTTCTAATCCCTTCCTAGACGAGAACCCACTCCATTTTACTCAAGCGTATTGTATACTTACTGACTGAACTAAGAGGAGGACGAGGTTGTGTCCTTCGTAGACACCCTCTACAGGTTGCCTCTCTCAACCGATTTCAAAGATATGAAATATAGATGTTTGTGCATTACTTTAGGTCGTCTGAAAAATTCAGCTTACTTGTACTAACATGCCGTGTAGAATAGTCAGGGTCGTTCAACGATTGAACCAACTATGGATTACAGTTCTTTCTCATTTTTCTAAAGGTGACCAGAAATCCAACCTACTCGGAATAAAAATGAAGCGAGAGGGCAAATCGTAAGAATCTCTTTCTTCATAGATCACGTAAGTCAACCGTTTTCGATGAAATTTGGATTTATTTTTCTTATTAATTTTTTTTCATCCCTCAAATGAGGGATTATAGAATCTAGAGCTAATTGATGCCCTGTGTGTTCAGGGATTGAGAGAGAGAGAGAGAGAGAGAGAGAGAGAGAGAGAGAGAGGATCTCTTGATATCATTTTTGAAAAGCTGAGGGCTATAGTAATTTCTGCCAAACCTACAATAACACGAGCAACAGCTATCTAACATCCATTTACAGTTCAACTGCTAACCCACTGAATCTGATACTCCTACCCATCTTTCATTCCATTTACTTCTGTTCTTTAGAAAGTCTTTTCATAGGCTTGCTTCCATGTCATACAATAGACGTGAGCTGACAGGGTGAAGAAATGATAAACGAGAGGTGTAAGCACAAGAGTACATAATCTAAGTACAATTGGAGAAATATCAGCAGCAAAAGTTTTTTTTTTTGACATCTAGATTTTTAAGATTTTCTTATCATATCTTTCTAGAGATGACCACAAGAGACATTCAATGCGTTATGTTGTTCCTACTGTAGTTGGTAATGGTTTACCTTTTTCATCTATGAGCATTGTTTTTAGGTGTTGTTGCAACACTACTGTCTGTAATAGACGGGGGGGGGGGGGACACAAGACAGAAATTGCACCCAACAGGATTTGCAAAAAAAAAAAAAAAAAAAAACAAGCTGTCATTTCATTTCATTTTGCATTTTAAAGTAGACTTAGATTTGTTAAATGGTAGTTTTGCTTCTTTTTTTTTTCAAGCTACTTTACGACATTGCAATTTTTTTTTAAATTTTTCCCGCGCACTTCTTGGAAGAAAACATGACTTGTATTAGGTGGTGATCTAATACTCTGAAGGTGATGTGCAGAGGAGTTGGATAAAAGTTGAATGAAAAGTCATATTCAAGTTCAATACCGGAAGCAACAGTACACGAAAATTGGAATATATGATCATAATACAGATTGACTGTATATGATCACAATAAAGATTGCTAAGTATTTTAATTATTATTATATTTAGCTGCAGTGAATTGATTATTTGCGTCATCAAACAGTTCCCCCCCCCCCCCCACCTCAGAAAATAATTCTCTTTCTTTCTCCGCCATTCCACTGACAGAATGCCGCTACTTCTGCTATTACTACTCTGTATCACAGAATTCTTCTGTCAGTTTAGAAAGGTATTCTTTACGGTGTCTGGGGAAATAGGTTATGCCCAACCTAAAAGTCCGGTTAATTTGCCAATGATTAGGCTGGTTCCATATTTTATCTTTGTTGACTGATGAATGGGAATTGTTTAATACACTTTCGTGTCAACACACTAGTGAAGTAAGAATGTACCATGATTGAAGAAAAGAAATTAATGAATCAAAGGAAACAGTGTCTGCCATTGTATGATGCGACATATTACTAGGTTGCTGCATCACGTTCCACGCTGTTAGATAAGTGTGTCTGCTGTAGTTTTTTAACATTTACAAAACATCAGTAACAATAACAGGTTTTTATTTCTGTAGTTTATGATATTTTATCCTCATTTTTCTACTCTTGCCTAATGCTAAATAATTATTTTGTAAGAAAAAAAAAAGGGAACAAAAAACACGCGTTTTTATTTATGATTCTAATTTTCCTTGTTTGTCCCACTGTAATTGTGTATCAATAATTTATACTCTATAAGAGAACGCAGTGATCTATTGTAACAAAAGAAGGGAAGTTTGAAATATTTTATTCACAAAATTATGAATCCCATAGTAAGATTTAGAAGTTCTTTTATTTATTGATATAACTTTCGTAGCGTTGCTACAGGGAGAGGAAATATATTTATCTGAGATAATAAGGCTCTATGATACTATGATTGATTACGGGGAGAACTGCTATCTCATATTTTGTAAGGAAGGAAGTTTACGATGAACTGTTTTATATTATCATGCATTCGTAATAGTTCAGGTGAATGGGCTATGGAAAGCTAACTCATCTTTTGAATGAAAGGATATTAACAATCCATTATTCTTTTAAATATTTGAAACTTGAAAGTTTCTAAATTGACCAGACAGTTTATGAGAATATAACCATCTGCATCAGAACTGTTTGGTATCGATTATTGGCTGATTAAACAAAAGACGCACAAACTCTGCTCAGAAGTCCGTGTGTTCGCCTTTTATTAATGCTTTTGATTAAGGCTTCACAAAAGCACCAATAAAAGGCGAACATTACGTTTTTGAATCTTTTAAGTAGTGCAATACCAAGGCGACTCTGATGCCTTAGCATCGCATCACCAGAGGTCTCTGTTGATTTCGAAACTAAGCACTTACTATTATACACTTACTCTGGTTAATTTAGAAAGGTTTACGTTTCAAATATTTGCCTTTTTAAAGAATAATAAATTTTAATATCTTTCATTCAATAACTTTTACGTAGCCAAATAAGCCTTCTAGACTCTTCTTTTAACTAACTTGCTTCCCCCCCCTCCCCGGTATTTTTTTTTTTTTAAATCAGTAGTACTGATTCACCAGAATTCAATGCTAAAACAGAAATTCAAATTACTTAAAAAAAAAAAAAAAAAAAGCAAATTACGCATTTGTGATCTGTTATACGTTATTATTAAAGCAATACTTACAAACAGTTGTCCGTGGAAATCTTCTGTTTGAAACTGTCAACATTGACAATGATTTTCCATTTATTATCTGTGTTCTTTCCTCTTAATGGATGAAAATGTGACTTAGAACTTTGACATGGACTTTCTTTACGGGATTCGTTTTTCTCGTCTTTTCGCTTGTCTTCTGGTTCCTCAGATGAAAATACAATAAGTCTTTTGATCATTTCTGTCTGATTAATGAGTGCATTGCTTATTGCTTCCCTGAAAAGTGAAACAAAAATGGAAATAAGTAAATAACACAGTTCAATAATGCAGCAAACATTTTAATGAACAGTTATTTTCAGTAGACTAGGACTTAAAGATAGATCAAAAGTAAAATAGTTAATTTTACTTTACGAATTGCACTGCTGTATACACATTATAGTGCCTGCAGGCTAATAAAATCTGGAATAATTCCTGAGGATGCTCAAATGCATGTCCAAAATGATTGGGTTTTAGGTTTTGCTTAAAGGGCTACTATTTCGTGCGTTTTTATTAATAAAGCTTTTGGGCAGACCCGCCGTTCGCCATTTGAGAACTGTTGATTACAGTACTTTATATCAATTTTAGTTGTATCTCGATTATTATGGAGGTGACTAATCGCGAGTACATCACAAAGTGTCAAAACAACAAACAACTTATTTTCAGTAGACTTCATTAAAAATTGGAAACAGTAATTTTCCCATCCTCTTATGAAAATTAAGAGGATGGAAACTCCTCGTGATTAATCACTGATATAGTTTTCAGAAATGTTTTTATATCTTTTTTTTTAATATTTCATGCAGTGAACTGAAAAACGAATCGCTAAAAGTAAATAATGGAGTAGTTTTGCACATGAAATAGAATGTCTTCTCAAAAATTCGGTTTTTCCAGACACAATAGTAAACAGGCCAAGACACAGACCTCACAGTCTTAGATGCTTGGGCCATAAATCCAAAACAATAAGAATATGAATGGAGAAATAAGTTTCATAAATTATATTTCATCTCTGTTTCAGAGATCTCGAGCAACTGAAGTTCATAATTGTATTACACTTAATCAGATAAAACATTAAGCATTTATAATCTGAATTAACAAGCGTGGCTGTATTAGTCGCAGAAAACTCACTCTTAGGCGTGAACCTGTCTCCTATCTGCATACCTATCTCCAAAAGCTCTATTCTTGGAGATAGATAGATATGCAGTCATAATCCGATTTGGTCTCTTTATAACAGGAAAAAATATATAGCTAAATTATGATAATGGTCGGATATTATTCTACCTAGTACCACCCTCCTCAGGCGATTCAAGTTAAAAAAATGGTGGAAATCTCAGCTGGATAAAATTCGGAGTGAAGCTGGAAATAAAAATCTGATTTTTTTTTTTTTTTTTTTTTTGAAAAATTTAAGCAAAACGATTTGAAATGATACACAGCCAGTAATTCCTCTCAGGCTGAATGGAACTTAATGAAGTTTAGTATCATGGATTTTTACTAAAAATTGTCTATTCATCCAATTTTGGTCAATGCAATCACTTATGGTCAAACTTAACGGTAAAATTAGACATACGATATGAAATTCTATTTTATATATACATAATATTGAAATAAGTTTAGGGAACTCCCTGTTTTATTTAGAATATAATACACTAATTGTGTACATTCCTTTCATAACATGTCACCTACATTGTCATATTAATTCTTTGACAGGATACTTATTACAAATTCTTTTACGTAAATCGGAGCAAATGAAGATGGATATGAAGGGTCATGAATAAGAGAATGGCTGATGGGCAGAAATCAAGGCATAGTTAGTATATGATGACAAATTCCATGAAAAGGTAGGCGCCACAGGTCTCTGTACTTTTGCTGTTGTTATTTATTAATGATATATGATTTGTTTAGAGAATATCCTTTCTTTGCTAATAATGCTAAACTGGATAGGAAAATAATTAAAAAAGCTGATGTAGAGATCCTGTAATATGATCTAAATTATCTGAATACATTGATAAAACCGAACTGCAAGAAACTGACGAGGGTAGGCACTTCGGTATGGTGGTTAGCGAGTTAAATCTTGTTCTGTTAGCTGTTTTTTGGGTTAAGGATCGAATACCTCTGTCTGTGCTATGAAAAAAATCTATATGGGTACCTTATTCGGAACAACGGCGAAATTATGACCTTTTGACAAACAAAACGTTCGATGTCTGTTAGCGGCCGGCCGGACACATTAATAAGTACTTTATCTGTATCACAGACATTATTGCTGGATCTGGGGAGGCTCACCAGTGAATCAAACTTGCGTTTTAATCTATCACGGGAAGTATTAAAAACCTTTCGGTATATGCCGTGAATGATATGCGTAAAATGGTGATAACAGTTTCAGCCTCTAATATTGATTCAAGAGCGTTCTTGATATCTACAATTTCTTTATTTAAGAGGGCAAAGAGATTTTTTTTTGCTTCTTGTAGCCGTTGCTCCGAATAAGGTACCCATAATAGATTTTTTTTTTTTCCATAGCATAGACAGAGGTCTTCGATCCTTACTCTCCAAAAACAGCTAACACGACAAGATTTGAATGTGTAAAAATTCTTTTTAATGCCAAGCCTCCTCGGCCGAATCTATCTTACTCTGGACTAAAAGCACTGAAATCGCAGAATAATAATAATAAGAACCTAATTATTACGAAATCTGACAAAGGGTAAGGCTGTAGTTATTCAAGACAGAAGAGAATACGAGAGAAAAATGTCACTGTTACTCCGCGACTCTTCAACTTACAGGCCCCTGACATCGGATCCTACCGGTAGTCAAATAAAAATAATTAATGCTCTTATAGATAATGTATCGATATGGGATGAAGATAAAAAGAAAACACTAAAAACCTCCGTCGGTCGTCCACCTAGATTATATCGTCTTCCAAAAGTGCATAAGCCAAGAATTCCATTAAGACCTCGAAGACTGTATAGGTAGTCTCACTTACAAAATTTCAAAATTTCTGTCAAATTTACTCACTTCTTCAACTAGAAGAACTGCTACGTATATAAAAAATTCTTTGGATTTCAGAAATAAAATTTCGGATCTTCATCTTCGGATATTATGATTAGTCTAGATGTTGTTTCTCTATTTACGAATGTTCCGTTAGCGGAGAGCATTGAATTACTGCACCAAGAATTTCCTCCAGACATAGTCAAGTTATTTGAATTTGTAATAAAGTCCGGTTATTTTTCCAAGGAACAGCAATGGGTAATCCTATATCTCCTGCTGTTATCAACTTCTTTATGAAGCACTTCGAACAAAGTATTTTTGACAACATTTCACCTAGATCTAACCATTGGTTCAGATATATGGACGACATTTTTGCCATATGGAAGGGCACTTCTGAAGAATTACAACAGTTTCTCTCAAAAATAAATGCACTTCATCCAAGGATCCAGTTCACCCTAGAAGTGGAAGTAAATAATCAGTTAGCCTTTCTAGATTTCTTAATTCTTCGCCAACCAGATGGTATTTTACAATTCACAGTCTATAGGAAGGAGACTCATACATGCCATTACATCCATGCTGATCACATCACCATCCCAGTCAAAAGGCAGGTACTATAAAAACACTGGTTCATCGAGCCCACTCCTTTTGTTCTTCAGAAGAACTATTACAGAAAGAATTGCAATATATTAATTACTCATTCTTATCCAATGGATATAAGAACTCCTTCATAAAAAAGAGCGTTAAGTAGTCGTGTTTCAGCATCCTCTTCAAATATAGAAGAAATAACGCGTATACCTATCCCCTATGTGCAAGGCGTTAGCGAACGCATAACTAAAGTGTTAAAACCACTAAATATTTGCGTTGTCTTTCGACCATCAGAAAAATCTCCAAATTCCTCACGTCTCCAAAGGACACACTTCCACATCTCAGCTATCCAGGTGTCTACCAGATTCCCTGCTCTTGTGGGTTATCATATTTCGGACAAACAGGAAGATCTGTTCTTATCTGGCTAGAAGAACATAAGTCGTATATTCAATACCTTGAACCTGGACAGTCTGGAGTTGCAGACCATGCAATCAACACTAGACAGAGTTCATTGGAACAAGACAAAAGTCATTCAGAAAAGTCGGTTCCTCATGGAACGGCTTTACAAAGAAACATGTGAAACGTTACTTCACTCCCCTAACTTAAACAGATCCGATGGTCTACATCTATTCCCTGTGTGGGAGATTGTACTCTATAAATCAGCTAATCTTTCCTAACTTTTGTAATTGTATACACACACATATATAGTTCTTTTTTTTAAAAAAAATAAGTTTAGGAAATTTAAGTATCGTTTTTAGTTATCTTACTTTAGCTACTTTGATGGCGCCTTGTGAATATGTTTAGTTATTGTTTAATTAGCCTTTCTACTTGTACTGATACTCAGGCGAAAATTCTACTAATAAAGAATATTTTATGTGAGTTAATTCCGTTATTATAGTTGTGAGTAATATGTCTACTTTACTGAAACTTATAAGGAGGTTATTACTTCTCTTTACAAGGTTTTGGTATGGCCACATCTGGACTTTTATGCAAAGATCTGGTAGCTCGGGTTTATTGGGGGAGGGAAGGAATGTTGAAGTATCCGAGAGAATTCAGAGGAGGCAAGTGACTGGTCGATGGAATACTCCCCTATGAGGATAGGCTAAAGGTTTGTGAATTACAAAGTTTAGTTGGTAGGCGGAACTCAGGGAAATATGACATAAACATAAGTTACTAAACAGTATTATAGAGTAGATGCTGAAGAAACTTTTCACTACAAGAATGCTGTCGCAAACGCAACTTTTTTTTTTTTTTGTGATTGTCTTCGATTATTTCCATATTTGTTGATTCCGAAGTTTCACTAAATTTACTACGATAAGCAAATTGTTCAAGTGGTTATTATACTGAATTTTAACATAAGCTTACTTTGCTGTTATAAATTATCTTTTAAAAGTTCCCGCAGTAAGGAATATTTAGGAAACGAGACACGCGCGTTTATTTATTTATGAACTGTTGTCTCGTTTCATGTAAGTGTTTTAGTTGAATTAATTACTTGTAACAACACGATAAGGCCTTACTTACGTTGCCAGGTTAAACGCATTGTAAATTCAAGTTTAATTTGCAATATATCAGGTATTAGTAGCAATAATTATACAAGTACATTTATCAGTAAGTGAAACAAAGAGACAAAATTGGACAAGGTTCACTTTACCGACGTCTAGAATTGTGACTAACTTCTATTTTGTTACTGTTTCTTTCATTATAATTTGACATGAATATAGAAAAATAACTTGCGGGACTAGTATATGCATGCAGGTTAGAATAACCTGCATGCATATACACCTACAACATTTTGAAAGTGGAGATAAAATTGCCTGCCTGGTTGGCTGAGTAGTTAGCATATCCGCTCTCCATCCGAAAGGCTGCGGGTTCGAATCCCGCCGTGGGCATGGATGTTTGTGATTATGAAAATACTAGTGCTGGTTGTTGGCGGTAGATGGCGTTGATATAGATGCTGAAGGTAGTTGTAGTTGGTGGAGACGGAGAGTTGTAAAGTAGGTTCCCTCCCTGGATGAGTCTTTGGACTCTCTGGAGGTGTTACGTAATAATAATAAAAATGAACGTACAGTTCACCCACAGGCACTTGCATAGATATCGCAGTTTAAAAGATACTTCCACTTGACTTATTGAACATTATTGAATAAATAAAGAAACTTTGCAAGGTTAAGGCTGCAACTGCTTTGTAACTGTTGCTATAACCTTTAGTAAACACATGATAAAACGTTAATTGGAAGAAAAAACACAGATATCTGTAATCATTTGGAACTCATATATTCTGAACCCTTCGTGAAACGTTTAATTACATAAATAATTAATTAAATAAGATATTTATTTAGAGGTAATTAAAATTAGTGTCGAAGCATGCATCTTACCTGGGATAATTGGGATCATCCATGCAGAAATCTACTGACGTGTTTAAGGCGCAACTTGGGACAAGTTCCTCCGTATCATTAATAAATGTCTCATTTTCAATTTTTTCCATCTCCATGTAATCTAAATCATCCTCAGCATCACTCGCCATTGCTCTGGCCATTATGTGCATTGGCATCCCCTTCTTATCTCTGGATATTCTTGTGTCCAGGAGAATAGCATCTTTTGATGATCCCGATGGACTTAGGACCTTAAACATCTTAATCACCGATGGATTTTTCTCCGATACGGCATAATGAACAGCCAGCGTAGGTGAAATCGTTTCTTCAACTTCGGAAGATTCGTCAAAACCATTGCTTTCGGTTGTGTTCTGACTGACATCACGTTTCTTGCGACTGGATTCTCCATCATATGCCATAATGGCTTTACTTTGCCTCGAAATACTCGATTTGCCTTCAGAAGTGTAATTGGTTTCATTAGGGAGGCTTTTACTTTCATGATGTTCTCCAACATAAAAACGCTTGCGAATATAACGAGGACGACTGGATTCTGAAGGCTCATCCTGTCTGTTTTCAGTTTTACCTGCTCCATTGTGCGCACCAAACCAGTTGTTCTCACGGTTGCTACCGTCATGATAGTACGTCTCTCTTTGTCTATCGTAAAGGTTAGGATTCTGACTACTATGTTGACGAGGTGAAGCTGTATGCGGATGATGAGTAGATCGACTTTGGTCATAAGGAAGAGGACCAGAAGCTGATCTCGACTGATATGCTGGACGGTCGTCATAATAACCTCTAGATGAATTGTTGGCCTGTCTGTTACTTGCTGCATGATATGCTTGAGCAGTTGGGTGATGGCTTTCTTTCTTTTCATAAGTTGTTTTGTAATGTTCCTGTGCAGCATGTACTGTATGTAGTGGAATTTGTGTCGTTGCTGATTCCTTTTGGTCATCTGAAGGGGACATTCTGTCTAAGAAGGATATGTCTGTATTGACCAGAGAGTCAAGTGATCCAGGTACATGTTTAAATAGACCAAAATTACCTTTGGCTATATTAGTATGAAATTCGTCATTAGGGACGTTGAAATTAAATACAGGAGTAGGTTCTGTGGCAGGTTGTTGGTTTTTTCCCCGAGCCACTGGTACGGTAGGAGACATACGGTTTGGTTCTTGTACTTGACGTGGGGTATTCAGTGTTTTCTTGTAGTCATTCTCATCATCAAACTGTACTCGATACGGACGTGGTTCAGCAGAAGGCATTCTAGATTTTGATCTAGTATTAGTTTGATGAGAAACCGGAGAGGATTGCTCATGTTGTTGATATGGACGTGGTGGAGGAGGAGGAGGTGGTGGTGGTGGTAGAGGTGGAGGATTGGGAGCGTCGGGCGGATTATGAGATGATTCAACAACTCGGTAGGGTGGCTGAACAAACTGAACCTGAACTGGCTTGGGTGTTTGCTGATAATTGATTGGAGGAGAAGTTTGGATCCTAGGAACATTCTTCTGTGTAGAATGATCACGTGGACTTCGATTATTTCGATTATAGTCTCGATTCGTTTCACGAGGTCGCGATGCAGGCGAATATCTATCACTTGAGTAGGGACTGTCGTAATATTTATACCTAGGCTGGTAATATTGATATCTAGATTGGTATCTGGGACGATATCGGTGATGTCGTTCTTCTTTCTTTCTATACTTGATACGTGGTGCTTGTTGTCGTTCTGTGGATTCATCATCATCATCGTGAGACTTTCTTGTAGAGTCACGATTTCTTGATGATATTGGCTTGAGATCGTCAGATGGAGATATCGAAGGATGTTTCTTCTTTTCTTGTAATCCCGAATGCATATAATGAGTTGCAGGCTGAGTTTGTGGCACTTCTTTCACATTTGGCATAAACTGCTCAACATGTCTGTATGGTTTTAAAGTGGGAAAATGTTTTTCTGTTGACAGTGCGGATTTCTGCTCCTGAGGTGTAGCAGGTGTTAAAAGGGATGGCCTTCTGGTGTTATGATCTTGGGTGTGCTGTTCGGATCCTGGGGATTGTTGACCAGCGGGGTTATTGTAATGCTCTGTAGCAGGAACATAATTCTGACTAGATTTATTTTTATTATAATATGCTTGTTGATGTTTGCGATCATGCTGATAATTAGATGGATTGTTATCAGCGTGATCTACTGAATTTTGATAGGCTGGAATAGCTTGTTGAACAGGACTGTGGTTGTTTACATAATGTACTGGTTCAGATGTAGGAAGATTATGTTGATTAGGAACGTGGTGAACGTTATCCGGTGCGTTATGGAATGCTGCCTTGTTTTGTTGAGATTGCCTGTCGTCATAATTTGTTTGTCTAGAAGCAGGATCATATTTTTGGTTAGATGGATTACCATTAAGCTGACCTGCAATATTTTGAATTTGGAGACTCTTCTGTTGTATGGATCGAATATTCTCGTAATTTGCTGATTGAGAATTAGGATCGTATTGTTCACGGGGTTTGTTAATATGGTCTGCTATATTTTGAAATGCAGGACTCTTCTGTCTAGTAAATTGGCTGTTTTCGTGATAGTTCTGATTGGGATTATTATGATTAATATGATCTGCTATGTTTTGAAATGTGGGATTATTCTGTCTAGCAGACTGAGTGTTATCACGATAATGCTGATTGGGATTATTATGATTAATATGATCAGCTATATTTTCAAATGTAGGATTGTTCTGTTTTGGAAGCTGACTATTATCAAATTGCTGATTTGGATTATTATGATTAATATGGCTAGCTATGTTTTGAAACGCGGGACTTTTCTGTCTAGAAGACTGACTGTTATCATGATATTGCTGATTTGGATTATTATGATTAATGTAGCTGGCTGTGTTTTGAAATTCGGGACTGTTCTGTCTAGATGATTGACTGTTATCTTGATATTGCTGATTGGGACTATTTTGATTCATTTGGTCCGCCATGTTTTGAAATTGCGGATTGTGCTGTCTTGAAGGCTGGCTGTTATGATATTGTTGATTTGGTTTATTATGATCGACTATGTTTTGATATGCAGGATTGTTCTGTCTAGAAGATTGACTGTTGTCGTGAAGCTGCTTAACAGAAGGGCGATTATGATTACCATGGTCAGTATTTTGAAATGCGGGATTATTTTGTCTGTTATCATGATACTGTTGATTATGATTATTGTGATTAATATGATCTGCTATGCTATGAAATGTAGGATTATTTTGTCTAGAGGACTGATTTTCATCTTGATATTGTTGACTAGGACGATTATGATTACTGTGGTCTGGTATGTTTTGATATGTAGGATTATTATTATGTCTAAGAGGTTGGTTGTTATCATAATGTGCTGGCTGAGAAGTTTGACGATGCTGTTGGCTAGGGTTATTGTTATTATGATCTTCCATATCTTGAAATATGTGGACATTAGGCCTAATCTGTCGCTTCTCCTCATAATGCACAGGTTGTGATGTAGGATTATATTGTTCTGATGGATCATTATTTCGAAATGTTTTTTGTTGGGGTGTAAAGTGGTGATTGTTATAATGTTCTGATCTGGGTCCTCGATCATCTTGGTGACTTACTGGATTATTGTTGATTCGATCTGCATTTCGAAAAGGACGAGCATTCTGTTCCACATGTTCGTTGTCAAATGCTCTTGAATGAGATGAGTAATCGTATGGTTCATTTAGGGGGTTATTCTGAATCCGATCTGTTGTTTTGTGAATTTGGGCATGGTAATGCTGAGGATGATCCCGTTGGTTATTATGATCCATACTAGATTCTGGGCCACGTTGCACTTGAGATAGATATATTTGAGGATGTGCATGAAGCTCTTCTACTGGCTGTTCGTTTTCTTTGTAAGGAGGCAGTACTTGTTCTGATGATTGTTCCTTAGAAGATAAAATAGTTTCTGGTCGATTGGCATCGTGATTATCTTGATAATTTGAATGTTGCTGATTATGTGCCCTGTTAGGAGTGGGCTGATAACGAAATTCCAATATAGGCAATTTTTTTTCAACATCTGCTTCGGGATTTATATTTTGTCGATTGTGCCCTAAGGTACTGCGGCCTGGAGTGGGTTGGTAATGAAACAGCGTTGGAGCAAGTACGGTCGCCTCTTTATCATCAATCAAAACTAGTGGCGACTGTGCAGCAGAAAGATGTGGAGGAGGCAGAAGAGATGTTTCCGGTACCTCTTGATTCCTCTGATTTTCAGACAATGGTAAATCTGCAAGGAGATATAGAGGAAGAGGATCCGTTTCGTAATCGTACTGAACTCCGGCTGCTGGTATGTTGTTATTCAACTGTACTGATTGACTGTCATGTTTAAGTTTGCTTGCAGCAGAAGCCAAGTCAGTTAAATCTTCATCATCATCTGATTGTGCTAAGTCTGCTTTTTCGTCAACAGTGACATGTATTTCCTCATCTGATTGTTTCTCTGCTCTCACTAGCACAGTTAACGTAAAGCCAATTAGTAGGAACGTAATGCGCTGAAAAAAAAAAGAGAAAACAATTTAGATGAATTCATTTCTTAATCGATAAATTGGTTTAGGTCAATAATTCTTTTTTGTAAAATTAATTCGTATTGCTTGAAGTTGTTCTTGGAGTAATATTTATCTATAGTCTTTCCTGGCACAAACACATTACAATAGCCTTCTTACCCTCCAAAATCACTTGATGGATTTATTCTGCTCAAGACACTGTATAGTTACTAACTCTGTACAACTTTCTGCTCCTGTCCAACCGTAGAATACTATACTGTACGCTGACAGATGCGAGACCCTTCGACATTTCTGCGCATGTCAGAAGAAGGAGAATCCATCCCGATAATGGGGTAATCAACCTGTCTTATGGGATGACTTGTTTATTATTATACGTCGGAAAATTGACTTTTCTTTTATGAACATTGTAGTTTTTAAAGTGGTAACTATTTTGCTTGTATAATAGTTGGAAAATTTCACGTATAAAGCACGTGACTTCGCGTGTTGGTGACAAATTCGTACATCCTTTATTTCTTTCTCCCCTTCAGCATGAATTGACTCTTCGGCACGTTGCCAGCAGAGGGTTTCGGATCTGAGGTCGGACAGTACTCACATTTTGGCTGTTGCACCAAAATTCTCATAAAATTTTCGATATTACCCAGAAGATATCAGTTCGGCTAACTCAGAACTTCCCGAACTTTTATATGTTTTGCGCTCCCTTAAAATATTTTATAAATTTTATTGCTCTCTCTTTCCAGAATAAGTGCAAATAAACAGATTTGACATGAAATCTTTTCTTTTATGAATTAGCCCTAAGAAGACATTTTTTTTAAAAATATAAAGCTAAATATAAACTTTTCAAATGTAAAGTATTGCTGCAGAGTGGATTTCTTGTGTTATATTACCAGAAAATTTATATTTTAAAAATACATTTGAAGTGTTCATAATTTTGTGTATTGTCATTTACTTTCTAAAACCGCTGAAGCTCATTGACTATTCTACAATGCTATATGGAAACTAAATTACCTCAATGAAGCAGAAGATTTTAAAAGTGTTTCTCCAAACGTCGTTAAATAAGTTTTCAAGTCAACAACATGTCTTTCAAGGAAACTATTCGCACCTCTCCACTTTGAGAATCCTGTTGGCTAACTGATTAATCCTTTTCTTTGAAAGATTCACTTCAATATCTCTCACAGTGAGTTTGTTCTGCCTTGTGGATTTTCTGTAAGTATTTTTTTTTGTAGGTAGATTACACGTTGTTCTTTTGAACAAGCATCCACTATTTCTCTACTTTTCTCTAAGGCTATAAAAACTAGCAGGTGGTCAATATTCAAATATATTTTGTTTACAAACATACTGCCAACTTCTCCCATTCCATTTACTTCTATTCTCTGAAACAGTCTTTTTCACTCGAAAGAGCATATAGCAGCCTAGACAATACCGCTCCGGTTAACTCTAAATTATGCCCAATTTTCAAGTGTATGGTACTACATTTGAATGTATGGTAGTACCATTAGTTAGTGTATGGTAGTACCATTATGGTACTACAATTATTTATCGTGCATCCTTTTACCTTTATACCTTGCTGTACCTCTTACTGAATTGCTGGCTGGAGGATGGAAGATTTTACTGTGATGTGTAGTCCTCTGGTTCGAATTTCCTAAGGGATATCTAGTTCTTATTTTTTCTAATGAATTTTTTTTTGTACTGTTATATCTGCTAATATGATAGCAACTCGTAACAAAAAAATTCCATACAATCTAGAAATACAAGAAAGAGAATGATGCAGTTGGTCAACAAAGGAATAAATTTTCATTTTGGTGTATTGATTTGGGTAGAGATTACACCATAGTTTTTGAGGGGGGGGGGGAGAGGTTGTCCAGACCTTATTCCTTGTAAGCTAGCAGTAATCTTGAATCTTGAGACAGAGTTTTTGACCTGCGGTAAGCATTTCGGTCTGAGAACACACACACACACACACACACACACACACACACACACACACACACACACACACACACACACACACACACACACACACACACACACACACACACACACACACAGAGTTAACAGAAAAATGGGTCGATTCGATTCTGTGGGGTGGTTCTCTGGTTGAATTAACAGGTCTCCATGGAGTTGCCAAGTAATAATATAATAATAATATCGCTAAATGTATTTGTTATTGTTTTTAAAAGAGCAGGATATATCAATTTTCGGCAGTATTGACATTTTATTATTTAATTTTTTTTTGTTATGAATTCAACGATAACAGTAACAAAACAGTTGTGGGCCTGCTTGTCCGAGTGAATAGCATACCGCTCTCCAATGTTGTGAATTCGCATCCTACCGTGGGCATGGATGTTTTTAAAAGCTTGCCCCGGATGAACTTGTGTAGCTCCTTGAGCTTATAAGGCTTGTGAGTTTTTAATTATTTTTTTTTAAAAATGAAATAATATCTCGGGAATTGGAAGCTTTAAGAATTAAATAGGGACATTATGACACCTTACACAGTCTTCAATGGCATTTTTCGTATTCGTATACTTGATTTACCTATGACATTTGGTCCCAAGTAAGACGACTTACAGAAGAACTAAAACAAAAAACAAACACATGAATGTTTACAAATCTTAAGAACAGTAATGCTCGTCTTACAGGGATAAAATCAATTTTTGAATCTCAGTTATAATACTAAGTACTGCTCATCACTGATAGCACTATAGAGTACACAGGTTTTACATTTAAAACTTGATGAAAAGTAAGTCTCATTAGAATTTTGTATTTGTTACTTCATGCTATTGTTATGAAGCCAGTGTATTATGTCTGTAAATTACGTGTGTCCTTCTGGTTGTTTTTGCGGGATGAAAAATCAGACTATCTCCGTGAGACCAGCTAACTCACCTGCTGTTGAGAAACCCTTATAAAAGGTTCTTCGCGTCCTAGACGAGATTCTAACCCAAGTCCTCTCAACTAAAGGGCATCTTCGATTTCCACTGAGCTACGGAAGTTCTGTTACTTTAATGAATCATAACACGGTTATTATTTACATGATCATTACTTTTGTGATCATTGTAAAATTTAATGCGAGCTTTAGGTTATTTGCAATAAAATAATATATGACGCAGTTGCAAGAAAAAGGCCTCATGAATCAAATAAATATTCATTTATATTTAAAAATTGTTTTAATCCCCCCCCCCCCCCCCTTGTTGTAGTGTAGCAAATAAAAATACTTGTATTTGCGAAACTGAAAAGTCTTCCGTTTTGCATGTCATGTCAGTTTTTCATAATCAAACAGCAAACTTTGGTTATTATAAAAAAAAAAAAAGTTCAGCTGAATATATATTATTGGGTTAGTTCAATGATTATAATCACTTTTCTCATCTCATTTCTATTGCATTTAGGCCAATTAATTTGAAAAAAAGAAATTGAAAATCCACTATTACTACTTTATTTACATTTGTGTTAATGAAAATACCAGGGAATGATAGCACTGCACGCTTTTGTTTTTCGACGGTTGTACTCCACGTGTCTAAAATGTGATTTATTTTTAGTGGAAAGCTACGCATCGCAGACGAAGTAAGAAAGTTAGGCTTAATGCTTTTTTGTTTTCTCGACGATGCATTTTGACGAGAATACACATTTATGATACAAAATTTTCTCTCTGCTGTCGTGTCCTTGCACATGATTGAAAGTTAATATCAGTAGTTTTCTATTTTTTAAAGAAACCTTTACATAAACAGAACTGATTTCTGTGTGTGTGTGTGGGGGGGGGGGCGACAGAATTTCTACTTAGCTAATGCAACCGACCTAGACTTCGCGAGCGCAAGTTAGAGCTTAAAATAACTCAATGTGTTTTGTGCGAACAACGACCATGAGTCAAAGTGCAAAACAACGCTCAACATTAGCGTGCATTTACAACATCGCACCAGAAGGATAACATTATATTTTAGAAAAGGAATTCGCTAACGAAATTCTAGTAAAAATATTATATAATAGACATAAATATGGTTCGAAATCGATCTCATCCTAGAGGTACCCGGATAAATGCACGTAAACAAAAGGGTGCAACTCATGTGTCATATGTGGCAAGTGATTTTTCAGTTATCATTTTAATTAAAAGTAAAAATGATTTTAATGCTAATATTTTACTGCTTCTTTTACAGTTAAACAATAATCAAGAATTAATTTTATTTTAACTAGAATACAGTATTAACATCCGGTAAGCATTAATTTTCGATATTTCAGGAATAATATGTGTTTCAGTGATCTTCATGGCTAATTTTTTTAAAAAAAATTTTATGACAGAAAATTAATTCATCTAATGCAGTTTTTCAAATAATATTTTCATAAGGACTGCTGTGCAGTAACTCTTCCAGATTCAGGTCGATGATTTTAAAATACGATTAGGAGCGTACCAATGAATTTGTCTTGCACAAATGACATTAGTGTAGACCAGGGTTTCTCAAACTTTTTCTACGACGGAACACTTCACAAATTCTGAAATTTTCACGGAACACCTTGGTTATTTTGTAATGTATTAATTAATAATTGATTGGTAATTTAACTGATTTTATTATTAATTAATCGTTGATAATTAATTATTAATTAAACATCAATTAAACCATCATTAAATTTATTTGTGCTGAGTTTCATTGACATATCCTATTCTGATCACTAAAAATTTATAATATTATTATAAGTACTTGCGAGTGAATGCCAGACTTTTTCTCCTGTGTGCTGGTAGTTTTCTCCTCCTTTTGTACATCCTGGATATCTTTGTAGGCTTGAGGTGGAGGACTCACTATCTGTTCCGTCACAAACACCTTCAATAAGAGATTTCTTAATACCAAAATTAAACCAAGTCCCTTGTCTCTTATTCATATTAGAATTTAAATCTGTATTCCTATTACTTTAAAAAAAAATCACAGCACTCCGGTTTCAAAACAAGCACTTATACACTGCAATACGAACTTGCGAAGAAAGTATTCAGTATTAATGGATTTGAGAACCAGATACAGACTACTTTGATCTTCAATTTCAGTGGAAAATTTTTCTTTATACTTCCTTGCTGATTGGTCACTGACTTTTGCAACACAGATGTTATTTCGTTCAGTTTTGAGAACAGAGGATACGCCGCCCATTGTTGTAATCAGCTTGCAGCCAATTTTTATGACCAGTCATAAACAGCGGTATTCTCTTCCCGATTGTTGAAAGATTCGATGTGTGAAAATGAACGATAATTCATGAATATTTCCATGTTTAAAAATATGACTCTTAGTCACTGACATTTGCTACACAGATGTCATTTCCTTCAGATTTGAGAACAGAGGATATGCCACCCATTGTTATAATCCGCTTGCAGGCAATTTTTATGACCCGTCATAAACAGCGGTATTCCCTTTCCCAAATGTTGAAAGGTTTCGATGAGTGAAAATTAACGATACACTCTGGGTTTGAGCTTTACGACATATTCACGAATATTATTCTCCTCAGAATATTTCCACTATAACATATTTATTCATGCAAAATGCTTAGAAAACTGAAATGACAAATTATAGACCTTCTCGCGGAACACCTATTCACCTTCCGCGGAACATTAGTGTTCCGTGGAACACAGTTTGAGAAACCCTGGTGTAGACCCTAGGTTCCCAAAGTGGGCGGTACCGCTCCCCCGCCCCCAGTGGGCCCTGAAGCCTTCTAGGGGGGGCTATAGTGGGATCAGAAGCATTTGGGGGAGTTCAGGCGGTCCAGGGGTCGGTGGCTCTTTATAGAAGAAATTAATAATATATATTTACAAATTAATTATTTTCGTGATTTTGCGATTAGTAATCATTTAAAATTTAAATATTGAATTTTAATTCATCTTATGCCCGTCTTACACGATCAATTTTTTTATCAATTTTCTATTTCAATTATTTAATCATTTGAAAATTTACCATGCCAGATAGAAATAGATGTCAATTTTCTATGTCAATGAGAAAATTGAACGTGTCATACAGGATATTTTAACTTCTATTTTTTATATACTTAAAAAATGTATTCATTTTTTGCTATTGTAAAAATTGATCGTGCCATTACAGGCTTTAGTCTATCCACGCGGCAGACGAGTCTTAACTAGTATTATGTCGGTCAACTATTACGTAGGTAATTCACTCAATTCAGCATGTTTTGACAGGAATATGGGTGCTGCAGTGACTTGTTCAAAGCACGAGTACGATGGTATCGCAAACAAGTCAATGCATGCAAGTCGATTCGGTCTAGATTTCAAATCTATAAATACCAATGGTTTAGGAATAAGTTTCATTATTTTTTGTGTGCTTTGCCAACAATCATCAGTCGAAAGTGTGATAGATAAGTGGAGTCATACAAAGTGTAAATTAAATCTTTTATTTTGTGAATATTTTTGCAAATTTTATTACTTCATTATGTCTGAATATAAGAAGAAATGTCGACAGTACAGTATTGAGTATTTGAAATATGGTTTTATCCAGTCTCAAATATTTGAAATATGGTTTTATTCAAACTGTTATAATGGGGGGGGGGGGGAGCGTTACAAAATTTATGTCTTGCAAAGTGGGCGGTGGCCCGAAAAAGTTTGGCAACCTATGGTGTAGACATACACCAGATTTAGGAGAAAGTGGAGATCTAGAGGATTATATGCGCCTTCCCTAATAAGGATGCATACTATTTTTCTGAATTAATAATAATACAAAATGCAGGAACAATAATTTAAGGCAATTGACAACTGAAGGTCAAACTTATACAGGAATATGCCGTCAAAATTTTAATTCCGTTTTTCATTCAGTTGTCATCTGCCTAAAGTATGATATAAAGGTGGCACAAAGTTAATTAGTTGCAATTCTAAAATAATCAATATGAAATTATTATTATTATTATTATTATTAGATGATAAATCCTGGAGTCTTAGGACTTATCGTGGGAGGCCATAAACGTATTTTTGTTTGGTAACTGTGTAATCAAATTTTGCTGTGTGTCTTATACTTTTGGTATAAGGCACAATGAACACAATTCACATATTTTATGGACTGGTAATTCATAAAATATATTGGTAGATATTAGCAGAAAAAATCAATTTAAAGTTAGATCTTCCTTTCAAAAAATCCGAGTAAAGGAAATTCCATTGTGAAATGATGCTATACATACAGAATTTTTCGATTTTCAATTTTTTTAATTTTTTTCTTATATATTGACCTTACACACGCGATTTCACAAGACCCATGACACAACAGTAGCCGTTTGTGGGCAGGTGGTTAGGGAGAAGGAAGGAAGGAATCTGTTAATGCGTTTTTTTTTTTTTTTTTTTTTTTTTTTTTTTTTTTTTTTTTTTTTGAGGAGCTGGAGGTTGTTCTCACTGGGAAAGGCTATTCTAAGGAACAGAGATAGATTGATAGAAGGAAAGAAAAAAGAATTGAGAAGTTTGGTTCGATAACTTTGGAACTGAACTGTAGATGGATGTGACCAGTAGTTATTTATGTTCTTAAATGATTAGAAGAAAGCATAGAACAAGCTCCACCGAACTGGAACTATGAGAAAGCGAATGGAGGGAGTCCGTGATTGAAGGGGGTGGGGGATTATCTATTAAGCGGATTACCCTCTTTGTGGATACAATCGAGCATTCTTAGGGAGATTTTGGGTGCACTACTCCAAATATGAGAACAGTGTGTATTCTAAGGTTGGGTTGGGGCGATTTGTGATTTATAATGTATCGAGAATTGTGAAGAAGAGAAGTAGTGTTTTGTAGGAAAAAAAGAATACAAACTTTTCTGGAGGCTAAGGAGCCTATGGATGTGTTTGTGCCAAGACAGGCTAGATGGACTTGATTGAACTGGAAATCTTGAGTTCATATGGTACACCCACCTTATAGGGCTATAAGATAGGGTGCATATTTCTCTTTCCTACTATGCTCTTAAGATCCTTTAGGATCTTGTACTTTGCAAGACTTCTGTTTTCAAATAATAATCTGTTTAACGTATTAGGAACGTGGAAGCTCCTGGTGGCATTTTCATAGCGTCTATTGTATCTATATGTGCTATAGTTAGTTCTCTGTGTCGTGGTGGTTTTATACGATATGTTCTTCTGGCTGTTCTGTAGTTAGCATCAAAGTAAAGTTTTAGCATAACTAAATAGTGACATAACTGTTTGGCTGTTAGTATTATCTCTTTAGTTTATAGTCTGCATAGAATACATACATTGTTCAAGCGTTGTTATCACAATAGTATTACTAGTATAATAATATTAGTAGTTTTTATAATAATATTAGTCTTAATTATTATAAATTAACAACATTAATTCATAATAATAATAATAACTAGTAGTAAGTAATTTTTCTCTTAACGATTGCATGGTATATGTATCTGTTCATCATGCATTAATAATTTTGCGTAATCAAGAATAATTACGTTATTTTAAATGCGGATAGTATTGCATCTGTATCTCTATCCAGATCGCTATCTGGATATAGGATCCATTAAACTTGTGTTTGAATGTTTTTCTGTGCTGGATTTATTCCATTAAACATGATAATAATGAGTTTAAAGCAAGTTTTAACATCTCCCCAGGTTTATGCAAGCTTTCCAAGTTTGAAAAATAACCATGACGCCTGTGCACTATCCTTTGAAGTCTGCCAATTTTTGACGAGCTGGAAATCTCAACGAAAATAACACATACCTTCATACTTCACAAGGTATTCAACTTCTCGAAAACGCAGTAACTTCAATAAACGACAATAAAAAATAATTGATTAAAATTTTTTTTTTGGCGGTCGCTTAGAAATTTTTTTTTTTAATATATTCCTTTGTATTTCATATCAAAATACTAAATTATATTAGTTTATTCTTACGAATCCTGTTATCTTAACGTTAACCCACACTATTCTAATGTTCATAAGGATAAATCATTTAAAATATTTTGGCTGTTATGGATCCATAATCCAATATTACAATAAGATATTCGGTGTCTGCATTTTATAAATGCAGTATGGTGCATTGAAAGCTTTACAATTAGCATTTCCTATTTTCAGGTAATTTAATTTGCTTTCCACAGATATTGAGGAAAAAGAAAACTTATCGTGGTAATACCATTCTTGTTGGCCTTTTATGGACTAGAATAGCCATCGAAGTAAAAATATTGAAATCTGTGGTTATGACGAATTGGTACCATCAGAAGTTGCCGATCACTTAAAACAAGTCAAATTAAAATTGACTCGCAAAATATTAAAAAAAAAAAAAAAAAGAGTTGAATTCACTCTAGGAATGGCGAGGTAATCAAATTGACAGTATTGGTCACTGTCTGAACATAATCTTCTTTCATATCGAATTTAAGCACTTTATATACACACACATAAATATGAACATGATATTGGACAGAAACACATGGACATGAACAGAAAGACAAAGTTTTTCCATCGATTTTCATTGCTCTACCTTCTGCATGAATGTAATGCAATATGTAGTAGTGAGGTCATTATGGTCGTAAAAATAGAGTTATTAATAATTGATTTCAAAGAATTCTTCAAAGAATTATTTTTCTATGCGAATGCATTTCGAGTCATTGTTCTAGAGTTATTAGATCGTGGAATCTCCATACAGGAAAAATAATCTATAAAACATTATAAAACATGAATGATGAAAAATGTATGCAGAGTCTGTTTATGGTAGCTTTTCGTAGGCTTTGGAGACTTAGCAGATTCAAAAAAAAAAAAAAAAACAGAAGGAAAAAAAGTGACTATTTTTCATTTATGCAAACGAAAGAACGAAAATGCACGAAGAATGAACAGTTTTTACATTATGTTATTAAATATTCAGTTCAAGTTATGCATTCCACTGAAATCAGCGTTACCTATAAGAAGTTCCGTTAAATGTCTTTTTCCTGCCTGGTAACGTTAAATGTAAAGTTTGTTTCGTATGTAGTCGAGAGAAACTTTCATTATCTTCGCTTTTGGAAGTCTTTTTTTTTTTTTTTTTTTTTTTTTTATAATTGCACGTGGTGCACAAAATATTTCATTATTTGTGTAAAATAAGTCTGGCTTCCGTAATGCTGCAAAATTACGTTTCACAACATGACGTTGGGTGACGCCACTACTCTTATTCTGCGTCAGCTAGGTTTTACTAATGGTACTTGCGATTTATGTTTCATTCGGTTTCTGATGACCGAATTGGACAAATTTGCTAGGAGAGGATAGAGGTAAGCCCAAGAAGAGAAATTTGATCCCTTTTGAAGATAATATCAAGAGTAAGGAAAAGTGAAGTTATTATTATTATTATTTTTTTTATATTTATCCTATACATTTATCCTATACACAGCAGGTAAACGAACTAATAGCGCATCACTACTGTGAGATGCAGTTTAGGTTTGGGAAAGAAGAAAGAAGTGAAATCATTCTTGCAAAAGATAAGACACACAGAATGTGTTTTGGTTGCTCTGAAGGTCACAAGGTGTATCCTTGTCCCATTGATAGCAAGGTCATCAGAGTTTAAGGCATTGGTTATGTAAGATCTTAAATATTCTAATGATCGCGCACTATAAGGTGTTCAAATGACGAAGAAGACTGGATAGAATTATAAAATAGAAACCTAGCTATGAATAGAATTTGGAATAAGTGGGAGAAGATCATTTAAGTACTGAAGGAAGAGAGTAGCTGAAAATATACAGTTCTGGGATACTTCAGAATTGATGGGTACATCTAATTTTATTTATTTATTCGTATGGAGTTTCCTCCCTTTTTTCTCCTCCTTCCCTATTGGGGCGAGTTGAGCCCCTCATGGGGGTTAAGTATTTATGGCTGTGGATCCGTGTGTGTTCGCGGGGCCGGTTTGCCCCAGATAAACTGGGAAAAACCCTGCTGTCCACCCCCAAGACCGACTAACTTGGCTATGGCTGAGGAAGATTCTTAAGCTCTTCACGTCGGCGACGGGAATCGAACCTAGGACACTCCTTCTCCAGGAATATGGTTGCGAAGCACATAGCCACTAGGCTAACCGCGTGGACGGTACATCTAACGAGAGGAAGCTATCAACCCTGACCATAACGTGTAGTAAACTGCCAGAAAGGAATGAAGCTGACAATCCATCGCAAAGGGTAGAAGGTTATACCATAAGATGATAGTTTAAACTAAACATAATTTTTCAAGGAAGCCACAATAGTGTTAATAACCGGTGGAAACCTCAACAGAGATCAGAGTGCAATCCTAAACAGTTCGTGGAAAAACCTGATCCTCTCTCTAAATTAATCTGAACTACAGCTAGCCAGTAATCACATTACACGTTTACAAAAAACACGCATGCGTGATATTGAATAAGAACAATAAGTCCTCTCTGTCACGCGAACGTGTAACCTTAGCTACTAGTTGGTTTACAACGTTTTTTATTCCTTTCAATTTGCATTTACTAGTTTTCATGTCTCCGTAAACGCCTTGAAAAAGCCAGACAGTTTGCTGGCGAAACTGGTAGGCTCTAATGTAGTTTTGTTTTTCGTAAATGGTCAGTAATTAATAAATAAGTTTGTATTTGAAGATGATAGTTTGTTGAGCAGGCCTTTCTGCTAGACTCGATCAAATGGTATAGAAATATCATGAGCTACCCACGTGATTTTCTTCAAACTTTTTCATGGCTCGTGTTCACAGGTGAGTAGTGATGGCTAACAAATCGATTAGTTGTCAGGCCTTGTTTCCATGTTTGGCACAGATATTGATAGAGTAAGAAAGATTGAAAAGGAAAGACTGTAGAGAATGGGTGTTAATTCTGAAGCATAAGGTTTTAGAACAATAGGACAGATACTGATTATCTGGAGCAGATGACCTTTTGTTGTTTACGCTTTTCATGATTCTTCTGCTATTGCCATCTGAATTTTTTGCTGCTTTGGCAAATTAGTAGCTAAGCGACATTTATAGCGTTTCGATAATTGCTAAAATATCTCACCATTGACGCCTTTCTGATACTGGCGTTCTTGGCAATTGCCCTACTGCCGAAGCGTTCTTACTCCACTGATCTGGAGTAAGAATCACCATCAAAACATGGATGGACAATAGTTCTCTCCTTTGGCTATGGTGAAGGATCAAAAGATTCGACTGACATTTGAACAGGAAGCAAGTGTTGTCTGCATTTAGCTCTTTAATAATCAGATTTGGATTTGTTGATTTTTTTTAATTTTTTATTTTTTTTGAAGCTGTTGCGAACTTCATCGTATACTGAGCATGAAGCTGGAGTTTTGTTCTCGATTTACTCATGATATTCTGAATTTTTTTTCTTGGACTGCCATGGCACGCTTGTAGGAGAACGAAGGCTTGGATATTGGTTGGAAATTTTGAATGAGATGAAGGCCTTCACTCCTATAATAACTATTTCCGTTACTTGGCCTGTACAGTTTATGGATAAGGAGTGAGGAAACTAATTCGACCGTGGAAAGACGAGTACAAGTTCTCATTTCATCCATCTCATTTGTTACCTTTAGTACATGAGACTGAAAATGGCTGGCTAAAGGATGCTCTGTGGTCAAGAGACTTGGATGAGGTTATGGTCTAAGTTACCAAGTGGAGAATAGACACCTTCTTCGTATTTGGAAAGAGAGCGGTTAAGGAAAAAAAACATTAAGGATGTTAGCAGAATGGTAAGGATTAACTGGTATTCTGGTGGAGAGATGGAATGCTTATGTTAGGTCGTTGCTGATAGAAATACCTTGATATCCCTACCTGCTTCATCAGTGAAACTGGAGAAGGGAAGCAGAGTTGTTGACGTTGAAGTCCCCAAGGAAGATGACTTCAATATTTGGTTATTTTGACAGCAAAAAATCAGACTTTATGGATAAATATTCAAATAGGTCCGAGAGGATATCAAAATTTGGAGAGCGATGGAGTCAGCACATGAATTTAACGAAGTTTAGTACAAAAATTTGAACCGAAGATCAAGTGCGCGGTGTTTCAAGGTTTCTGATGAATAGAATTTCATTAGAAATATTACATCCCCATGTCAAAGAATGCTCTTCAGTCCCATCAACAGTTGGATGGAATACCGTATTTTTCGCCTTATAAGACACACCGTTGTACTGGACGCGTCACATTTTTCATGTCGAATTTTAGGAAATTAGATATTCTTCGCACTATAAGACGCACGAATTATGCATCAGATTTTCCATGGAAATATTATTTTTTTTTTTAATTTTAAATTTTAATACATGTATTATCTGTTTATTTTCCGTGATAATTTCATTTTCTTTCACGCATGCATAAATAATTTCTCTTCATAAATTTAAAGTACCATGATGGAGACCCTGTAAAATAGATGATATTTCTTTCTGTTGCCGATAATTTTGCTCTTTGAATAATCATTTTTGTAGATAGCTCAGCAACTCGATAATTTTTGATCCATTATTCAAGTTTTTAATTCATTTTCAATTTCTGGCCATTTTGCACTGTGTTTACTGCGGAGATTGTGTTCTTTAGAATTTACTTCTATTAAATGCTGCTCTAGTGTCCTCCAAGTTCGTACTATTTTTTTCTGTAGGCGGAGGCGCAAAATGCCGCTCTGCTGCCCTATTGCCATACTTTTTTGCGTACAGTCACATTATGCTTAAACGCAATCGTATAGTTATATCTGTGCTTCGTAAAATCCATGGGTTATAAAAAAATTAATATAATAATATATTGATTATTAGTTTAAATGCGTGACCGTTAACGACCGTGCAACTATTCAAACTGATCATGTATTACCGACAAGCGATGACGCACCGTAACTGCACATACATAAAAATACTTTGGTGTATATGACACACCGGTTTATAACACGCATCCTAATTTTCAGATAAATTTTAGGTACAAAAAAGCGCGTCTTATGAGGCGAAAAATACGGTATATCATTTAACCGCTGATCTGTCAAGTCTACCCGTTTTCCCTTACAGCGTATTTCTTTCAGAATTTGATTAATGATCCAGCAGATTTTAGATTTATTATGAAGAATTTCTCGGAATTAATAAACGTAGACATTAAATTAATTATGCAAGATGTCCCGAGTGTTATTTACTTTGCATTCTTCAAGGAGTCAATGTATGATCCCTGACTCCTTGCAGGTCTGCAAGGAGTCAGGGATCATACATTGAAGGAGGTCACATATCACCCCCCCCCCCCAGCTGTTATACCTTTTCTTGATTTTACATGCACTCACAATCTCTAAAGACACTGTTCCATCCCAGTCACGCACCACTCTGTGAGAGGAAAATTTAGATCTCATCCCCCTTCTTGCATTCATTCTCATCTTCCATGGATACCCTCTCATCGTCCCCCAACCCTCCATACAGGGAAAAATTCCATCTACTGGTATCCTGTATGGCCTTTGTAAGTCTATTTCATATCACCCTTCTTTCTCCTGTTTGTGTGTGTCGGCAGTCTACAAATTCTCACTCTTCATAATCTATATTCCATCCTGATATCATCTTTAACACTCTTCTGCACTCTTTTCACTGGATCAGCATCGCCACGGAAACCAGGAGATCATACCTGCGCACAATAGTTCAAGTGAGGTCGTATGATGTCCTTGTAAAAAGACAAAATGACCTCCTTATCCTTAGATATTAAGTTTCCTTTCAATATTGCAATTATCCTTTGAGTTGTATTTGCATTTTTTTCTATATGGCCCTTGAACTTCAATTTTCTATCTACTAAAACTCCAAGACCTCCAGCCTGATCAGTTTCTTCTAGCATAATCTCACCAATATAATATGATATTGGATATCTCATTGTACCAAAGTACACGACTTTGCATTTATCAACATTAAACTGATAGCTATTTTCACATGCCTACCATGAAAATCATTCTTCAAGTACTGCATATCACCCACATTCCTGAGTAACCTGCCTATCTTTGCATTATCAACAAACAGATGTACTCAAATTTTTCGCAATGTCATTAATTTAAGGATTCGATAAGAGTGAACCAATGAATATTCCCCTGATACACCACTGATCGCAGATTCACATCTCCCATACACCACTTTTTCATATTTCTCAGTCGGCCATCCTCTTATCCATGCTAATATTTTATAATCCAATTTTTAAAATATTTTATATAATCTTTTCCCTGAATTAATATTTGCCCCTTTCGATTCTCTTATCACATTTTCAGAGTTATTTTTTTTTAAAAAAAATTCCATTCCTATTGCTTTCTAATTTTCACTTTTTTCCTTAGTTTTAATCACCTTTCCAAGATCAAAATTAGCCCTATTCACAGAGGGACGGTTCGCAGGTAATTGATATGGTCCATGAGTTAATTCCTGTGATGTTATTATGAAATTCAAGATCTGTTTCCTTTGAGTGGATTACGAAGATGTTGCGTCAGATAATTACACATATTGGTCACTGAATTAGAGACTTTTATTTAATACCATGTCGATCTGTATTGGCATGCGACTACCAATACCGATCCTCGTCAGTTCTCTGCGTATAGTAGAGAAGACGGTGAGATGTTTGTGTGTAGCGGCGTGCCCCCCCCCCCCCCCCCCGTGATGAGTCCTTGGAGGTGCCACATAATAATAATAATAGTTCGGTGAGATATGGGTCGGGAACAGCATTAAATGCTTCCGTCAATTGCTGCACACAGGAAGTTCTATTTGTCCGTGCAAGTCTTCTCAGACGACGATCTCGTTCCTGATAGATGTCTCAGGACTACACTTACGCCTCTTAGACAAGCAATGTGGATTATTTTTCCACTCATTAAACACTCAGGATATCTCACCTTTTTAGAAACCAGTGATCTCTGCTGTTTTTAAAATCGTGGTTCCAGCCAGACGGGCACCCACAATAAGCCCTTTATCGAACTCCGAAAGATCCTTCGTTTTTGCCATTTTGATCAACACTATTGACGATTACTGACCAGCAGCATTCTTAATTATTTGCCTAGAACCCGTGGTAATGCACGTGAATGAATATTTTGCATATACGCTGCATAACTGACGTTTACGTCCATCTGCATACAGGTTTCTAATTCAGTGATCGGTACGTGTATATCACGGAGTTACTCCAAAAATTGATTACTTATTAGATGATTAGCTGTTTCATTCTCCCAGTGAATATTTCCCAGACTAATGCCCCCCCCCCCAATTAATATTATTTTGTTTTTCATTATCTCTTTAAGTAAAAGAGATAATATTATCAATATTATCACCACTTTCTCCACTCCTATAACATAATTCCCAACATCAACTGTACAGATTCCATGCTTATTATTCACCATACTGTCATACTGTTTCGAATTCCTCTCTAAAATAGAAATTCAGTGGTATTATCGAATCTGATAGTCTTTATGATAGTCTTTCCTGAGAAGTAATAACGTAATTCTTTAAAGTAATAAAGTAATTCTTTCTTTTTCTCTATTCGGTCTCTTCTGACAACGTAATGATTACCATACTACGGTATCATGAAGTTATCGTTAATCTCAGAAATTCCCACAATAAATGGAGAGACTCAATTACTCGAATTAATAATTTGAACCACATGAGCTTATTTTATTTAAGCTTTGTGTATAAGTAAATAAGAATGTGCATTATTCAAAGGGCACTTAATGTCGACTTTCCCCTGCCATTAGTACGAACAAACACACCTTCTGGTTTGTAAATATTTAACGTTACATATTTTATAGCCTTATTTAGCTCTACGAATTCATCAGTATTTAAGATGGATACTATCGTCACCAAACGTTGATTATCAACTGATTTCATACATTAATAATGCCACAGTTCTGTATAGTGCATAACCTCATAACAGTCTAGTTTCAATTCATTGCTCATGAATCGTGAATTTCTGACTCTTAAACGTGGGCATTATTATAATGAAATCAACTTTTTAATTTGTGGATTTAGCGCTTACTATAATACTATAATGTATTCTGTTTGAGCCAAAAGGCCGAGATGATGTTCCTAACATAATTACAAATACAAATTTAAAAAAAAAAAAAAAAAAAAAAACCTCTTGTGTTCTTTTAAATTATTCGTTCACATCAACATAAATGCCTCTATGCTTAATTTAAACCAGTTTTGTATCTCCAAACAGACCTACTCTCTTTCTCTTGCTAAAGAATAGTCCTAGATAGCATTTAAAATGTAATCAGCAAAGTAAAGTGGAATCCTGCTTATTAGAATCCTCCTTTCTACTTTGATCCAAATGGATCCACCGAAACCCGAATCGTGACTAGATTAACCTACCTCAAATTTGAAGATTTTAATCCTGACCCATCTTCGATTTGTCTTCTGCTGAATGTATCAATTTGCTGGGTAACTCAGCCACTGTGCTTCCTATCCTCAAATAATTCTATACGCTAATGCAGTTTCTACATTTACTCTATCTAACATCAACTAATCTGCCTTGGGTGACCCTCCCTCCAAGTTTACGCTTAATACACTGCACAGTTTCAGACTTCTTTGGTACTCTTTTCAATTTATTGTTTTGATGCCGTTATGTCCCACTTCATTTCCGAATTTGGTTAATTTAACTAACATTTTTCAAAAAAAAAAAAGAAAAAAAAAAGAAAAAAGTAACCATGAATCCTCTACATGTTGTCATTTCCCAAAGGGAGGCTGGCATGCTTCTAAACTTTTTTTTTTTTTTTTGGAAATCGGTTGTCAACTGGTGTTTCTACTCCTGGGAGATCAATGCGATCTCTAATAGGGAGTACATAGACGAAGGCGAATACGGGAGACAGTTGCTCCATCTGCAGGATTAAAAACTCTATTATCAGTGCCAAAAATGATTATCTCGACGCTATGCTGACATATCTTTTATATTTAATATAAATGTATGAATAATTTTTAACTGATACATGGATACTTTCTGATACACTTTGATACGTTTTAACTGATTTATTATTAAGATATATCGTTACTTTATTTTATAGTTCTCTGCTATTCATAACTTTTAGTTTCTGTATTTTTAATGTGGATTCTTTTTGCCCTTTTAATAATATTTCCTTGTGATTATTTAGTAGAAATGGGATGAGTGTGTATATATAGGTACAAACATCATCATCATATAATGCAGTACTTTAACAGTACAAATACACGATAAATGGAATTTATCTATAATTCTATCGAATTATCGAAAAGCATTTCTTACAATTAATTAAAAAGAATAGAATCGGCTATTTTTATTAGATATATCATTTCATTTTTCTAAAAATCAGTTATATATATATAACCAGTTAAACTTGAAACTAAGTGGAAAGCGTTTTTAAGTTCAATAGAATTATAGAAATTATAGATAAAAATAATACTTACATTATGCTTGGGCGAACTCGGCATGTTGGCAGCTGGGAAAACGTAGCTGCCTTAAATGCCGCGTGTTTGTAGGGATTCTATATTATCGATAACAGCCAAGGGATTAAATGGTACAGAGATATGTTTGACTGGCTTTTAATAGCCTACAGTGGGTTCTTGGTGTGTTTTTCATTCGACTGATCACCTCCTGCCTTGAAGCAGCCCAATTATCTGTGCATGCCCACCATTTCCCCCGGTATGGAGAGATCTCTATTTCTCACACTGTGCCTACGCTTCAATAATTTGCAACCGGTTCCAGCATTAAAAAGAGCACATTTTCTCTTCTTCAGTAGTGCCGTCTCTCTCTCTCTCTCTCTCTCTCTTTCTTTCTGCCTTTCTTTCCCCCCCCCCCAAATGTTTCTAATGCTGAAACTTCCTACATTTACTGTAAAGAAGCTGATGCCTTTTTTCACTTATTTGATACCTTTCTTCTATTACCAGTATTTCAGAAAAAAAAAAGAAAGAAAAAAATATTATAAGTGCGGATATAGTGTTAGGACAGTATGCTGATGACCTTGCGGCAAGAGTAACCCAGTTCCCAGATTGTGCTGTGGTAAAGCAATCACAGTGAAGTCAACGACTCGATAGTTAAGAGCATCTTAAGTTTGGATGTGTTAAACAGATGAGTAACTTCGAAGTGAGTGATTAATTTGCTAGTGAAGGTGCTGTTTTACACGTGTGGGGAAAGAGTAAAGAGTAATTGATGGGCAAGTACCGATCGTTTAATGAAATAAGGAACTAACATCCCTTTAAATACTACTTCGAGTTTTTAAACTAGTTAAGATGTACAATTATCTGACAAAGTAACACGAGGAAAGCAGTGATAATTCTGAACACCTGATTTAATTCACCCTATCCGTATGATTCTATTGAATACCAATAAATATACAATTCCTACTTGGCTCTCAATTTCGTTGTTGAATGGGCTTCTTTTCTTCCGGGTCAATTGATCTCAATGATGAATTGAACCGAAAGGAAAGTTTATTCTTACTTTTAATTCGAAAGACTATTTATACTACCAGATATCGTGTCATACGATTTTTACAACACAGAGCACGCGTAGGTGTTTCGTCTATCATTCCAAAGTTGTTTAATTATTTCAAACATTCCACAATACTTTGAAAAACAAATAAGCGAGAAAAAGAAGCGATCTCAATTATTGTTCGTTTACTCTTGTTGGTTTATGTTTCATAATAGACTAAATTGTCAAGATCTACCGACTCCCAAGGTTAAGGTATATATAATCGATCCTATTTGGAGGAACAACTCGGAAAAAGGCCAACTATTGTTACTGTAATTATTGAAGTATCCCGTAGAGTACTATTGTAGACTGAACAGAGAAATTGAATATTTACTCTTTAATGAAGTCTTCACGGGATGGGAATGGAGTGAAAGTAGTGATGTCTGACTTTTCCTGACACTAGGTCTGGATTTCATTAACGATTTTCCTCCAGTTATCCTTCGAGAATATATCGAAAATTGGACTTAAAGACATGTATTTCCATAAAGTAATCCCCATCAATGCTTGTATCGTACCCCCATTCATTAAAACAACCATAGCTGCAAATGTATGACGACAGTGCGATAGAAATAGAACTAAAATAGAAGTGACAAACAGTTTTGCGGCTGGCCAATGCACCTCGAGTGTGAGTATGTAAACACTTGCATCAAATTCTTGGCTTTGGGTGCGTGCGTATACGAGCATGCCTTTGAAGGGAATGTAACAGGTGCTTACTCATTTTACGAAATTCACCTAAAAATAATACCTTCACATTTTGACGAATAGAAAGATAGTTTATACATCATGAGAAATAATTTAATATTTAAAACCGAAGATGGGACATGCACCATTCGACGAAAAGACCTAACTTAATTCTCATTATGGGCATAGAAATCTTTATTCTATGGCCTTTTTCAGTTGTAAGTTAGATGATCTCATATGGAGATAATATGGTCTTTTTTCTTCCGCAAACTCCTGGTTTTCATCCCGCGTAAGACAAACCAGTTAAAAAAAATATTGTACCAGTATATGGTGGTGGAGTGACTTCCCAGAGGCGTTAATAATAATAATTAAAAAAAAAAATAATAATAATAATTGCTCCAATACTTTTTTTAATGGAAAAGTATTTTTGCACATAACCTGAACGATTGCGTGGAGACAGTCAACAGGGGCGAATGCTGGTTTTGAAATTCACGCTTGCTCTTGTTATCATTCAGGGAGTGAGGGGTGTGATGAAATCTGATTATCGGAATAATGAATTACTGTACTGACCTTTGAAAACTATATATTTAGAAATTTATGTACATTTAATCATGCAAATACAGCATTTATTTCACAAATGATATTCTATATTTTTCAATTTAGCTACTTGAATACAAATTCTACCCTACGGTTCTTCTTTATGAACTGGTCAATAACATCGTCATAAAAAGTTGGTTGTAACTTAATTCTCCCAAGCAACACGCACACTTGTAAAGGCTGGCTGAAGCTCACTGGCTAGAGCTACTTTGACTGCGTATGACCCGTGTTTAAGCAACAGGGTGAGATGATGAAGTGATCGGAAATGGCTACGCGCGCGCATGAAACAGTGCTCAAGCGAGGACCTGGATTCTCCCACAACCTAGCAAGCTATGGTAGCTTGAATAGTCGGCATTCGATACACAACACAAAGCTTAATTATTGCCGCGCATGCATAAAACGTCTTCTGTCTACAAAAATAAAAGCCTAAATGGAATGCTTATAAATGCATGCATTTATTAACAAATAAATATTAACAAATATTTATTAACAAATAAATATTTGTTAATAAATAAATAAATAATTTATTTATTAACATAAATAAATTACTTCTTTCTCATTAATGAGCTTGCGCAGCAAGCATAGCAAACATGGAGAATTCGTCACTGACAGTCAGCTATTTACGAAAACTTTGCACAAGGTGAACATGGAATTAAATACATTACATTTTGCCTGAATAAATTTAAGTCAGAGAAGTAACAGAATTCACGCGAAGTTATTTTTTTTTTTTTATGAAAATTCACACACATATGCGTGGGATATAAGTTACATTAAGCATATCGGAATTCTTGGCACTAGGAGCAAAGCAAAACAGAAATACAACTTCTCGAAGACTTATAAAGTTGTCAAACTAGTAAAAATGATAGAAGCAAAAGTATTTTTCCTTTTCTGTGGCACTTCCTTCATTGCTTCCGCGACAAGACCTATCATTTCGCTTGCTCATCTCCTGATGCACCTCTGGCTGTATTGCAGAGGCGTAACGATAGCAAGGCACAGCAAGGTATTGCCTTGGGATCGAGATTCACAATGTTCAAAAAAGGAGCATATTATTTTATGAGACGTTTGTTTATCATTTGCTTCAGGTCCTAAAACTAAAATAAAGCTGATGCTATAGTATACGTTGCAAAAATAAATAAATAAATAAACAATAAAAATAATATATATAGAGGGCCTAAAACTTTGATACTTGATCCTATATTAAGAAATTCCTAAAGTTAATGTAATATATGCAATAAAGATAGATAGCTGATGATTTAATTGAAAATATTATATTGCGAAACGGTTAAAAGCTGATAAAATAGATAACGATAACGAAGATATTAATAACACGCTGATATCATTCTGAAAATTTATCCGTCCATGGATTTCAGCTAATCTTTTTTTTTTTTTAAATCTCCAAAATAGCCGCAGCTATCTTTGAAGTCTGCATTTTTTTTGTGATGAGAGATATTCAATTTGCGGATGATGCAAAAATTGATAAGAGTTATTAAGAGTCAGAAAGTAGCTGATGTAGCTGTCCTTCAGTAAGATTTCAGTGACGTTTGTTTTGTATTGTAGACAGAAGATGGATTATTAATTTCACTCTAGCAAAATGAACATTATATCAGCGAGTCTCTGCTGCAAGAGGGAGGTAGGAGTAAGCGATCTAGAGGTGCTGGTGGACAGGAAGTTTAGAGAACACATTGTAAGGTAGTGAAGACCACATTGAAAAGTGCAGTGAAGATAATAACATTGACAAGTAGAGACAAACACCTGCAAGAAACAGCAAA
Organism: Typopeltis vanoorti; assembly: GCF_054136105.1. Lineage (NCBI taxonomy): Eukaryota > Metazoa > Arthropoda > Arachnida > Uropygi > Thelyphonidae > Typopeltis > Typopeltis vanoorti. The sequence continues at coordinate 58,983,043 of NC_143562.1, forward strand.
AGTCCAGATTCAGTGTGGATATTGTTTAAGCCATTAGTCAGGCCATATCTGGATTAATAATGCACGGAATTGGTTCTTCTTTTTTTCTCAAAGGGTGGAAACAGGGGAGAGAGAGAGAGAGAGAGAGACGTAAGAACAGGAGGCCTTTGTTAGATGTATAAAGGTTGTACGGAGCAAGAGAATAAGAGCAGATTTTTTTTTTTTTTCATAGAATAGTGGATCAGATTCATTTGTTAGAGAAGGTAATGAGCATAGGGACAGTGAATGAGTCATTGTATGACCCATTCACTTGGATTTCAGGGAATGGGATTTATAATAATAATATTAATAAAAAATAGTGTCATTTCTAAATATTTTCGTTTTTTTTTTCTTGTTAGGTATTGAAATCTTAGAGAGAGAGAGAGAGAGAGAATGAAGGAAGGAAGAAAATAAAGAAGGATAAAAGGAAGTAAACTGTCTTCTAGTTTAAAATCTAGTTTAGCTTGTGATGTGATGCAATGATATTTGTTTTATATCATATTTATGCTTGTGCACAGTGCACTCAATCCCTAAACCTATTATGCAAACTAGATGTAGATAAAATATACAAATACATATATATAAACCTTAAGTTACACCACACGTTGAGAAAATTACGAATGAAATTTTGAATAACATGAAATATGTTATACAAAATGCATCATGTAGTTAAGCAGAAGAAGAAAAAAATAATGTACAGAAATGAGCTTGTTTGGAGTCAATAGATAAATTGTCGAAGGGAAAATTCTAACTAAATTATTGATATCTTTCTTCTTTGTTACAAGAGACCAGTGAACCACGTAATACAGAAAAAAAAAACCATCTTCTTGATACTTTTCTGCAGCTCCTAAATAGTAGGAGATATCGGCAGAGTTTCTGAAATTGCTTCACACTTGTTTTTAACCCCAAACTGCATTTCATTTACAAGAACAGGGTGACAGAAAGACTGAATAGTGCGATGTAAAACCGTACTAGTGCTACAAGGAAGCTTTTCTTCATCATGGTTGGTTGCTCGGAGAGATTCCATCGTTTCACTGTTTTATTTAATCCTACCTGATATTTACGATAGGTAATGGCAAAACACGTGTTCAATTTGTAGATGAGGAAATTTAGTGCTTTGCAAATTTTTGTTTGGAAAGTTATATTTTGAATAAGAAAAACCTTTTAGCAAAAGTGGTGTTTAGAAATAAAAAAAAAAAAGAAGTAGAAAAAAGAAAGTAAACGTCCTAGGCAATTCTAAATAAACAAACACTGAATACGAACCTGTTGAGGAAGTTTTGAAAGCAAGCCAGAAACTTCACCAAGTAGCGTTTATTTTTGTGGATCGACTACACGTGTTTGAGACAATTCTTTTGTTTCTTTCTGAGCTGACTTAGTTTACTAAAAATTAGTCAAAACATTAGAGCAAAGCTGTAATTACAGCTATTGTTTATAGCGGTTACTATACCGTAGCAAATTCCTTATTTTTATTTAATATAAAATGTATTAAAATGCGTCTTAATTTAAAACTTATAAGGATTTTTTAATAAATGTTAATAGCAATTATTAGCATTATTATTATTGTTTTTTTTTAATTAGGTTCATTAGAGTGGCGTTACTTGTTGCTTCCTGTGAAATTAACCGGAAACAGGGAGGGATGAAAGAAGGGAATAAATACGTCGCACATAAATAATTAGGTTGAAATGAAAGAGTAGGTTGCGTTAAGAACTAGTCTATAATTTGTTGCACAATAACCTCTTTTTTTCAGAAGTAATGATGGCGCTGCAAAGCGAAGAATCTCTCTTTGATTTGGCGTGTGCTTAAAAAAAGACGCTCTTATTGTAACATTTAACCCCTGGTTTCTACAATCAAGCTTTGAATGCTATAGAGGTTTTATTCAATCGAGCAATAAATGAGGATTACATAAGTTGCGCAAAAAATATAAAAGTGCACGTCGTTATTTTATTAGTGAATACAGTACACTGATTAGATAATAATACAAAAAATAATAAATAAAATAAAATAAAATAAAATTTGTAGGTTTCTAGAATTACGCTTCGTAAACTGCCATCAGATCTGGTTCTAGGCATAAAAAAAAAAAAGATATCTTGCTAGGAACGGCAAAACATTTTCGCTGTTTATTGAGGATGACAAATTTTTTGCCTTATTAACTAATAAATATCTAAAATTGTGTGTGTGTGTGTGTGTGTGTGTGTGTGTGTGTGTGTGTGCGTGTGCGTGTATTGAATAATATGTAAGGTGTATTTATTTATTTACTTTATTTGTTTCCTTATTTTTATTTGTACATTTGTTCATTTTTAAGGGAGAAAATAATATAGAACGATAGCAAAAGTACCTAAAGCACTTTCTTAGAAAGCATTTGAATTTTCAAGATTAGAAACATAGCACCGTAACATTTTTTTATCACGAATATTATTGAAACATTCTAGAAAATTGCTTTACAAAAAATACAATTGCAGTTTTTGCAGCAAGAAAGGGGGAAGCTCCAATTTTATTAATTTTTGAAAATTAAATAAAAACTATTCCAGAAAATATTTTTAGACTGTTACTTGAAACTTTTTTGTCAACGTGTAATATTATATGAATACATGTTTGAGTCTAGAAAATCCTTTTCAGAGCTGGATGGATTTTCGAAATTTGGAACTGCCCTCTTTTTTGCGCCGTATTGCACAAAAATAAGTTAATCTAACCAGTGGTGTAGCTGGAAGTTTTGCCGCCCAGGACGATCGCTGAGTTTGCCGCCCCTCTCAGTACACACCAAAAATACTACAAAAAGTCAAAGCGACGTATAGGGAAATAAATTAAAACACTATGTTTATTTTTGAAGTAAAATTTGAATTTCAACATTCTAAAATGCTATTTTTCTTGCTTTTCTGTTAGCAAAATCGTCGATGACATTGGCGAAGTCTATTTCATAGTAATGTAGGTAATTCTTAATCAATTTTATTTAGAAAAACTCCTCTCACAACTAATAACACTTCAATTGTGAGGAAAATTTGTAGTAGTATTACAATATTTGGAACTGAGTTCTCGAGACTGTATTTTAGAATTAACTGCAAAAGCTCAAAAAGATTCAAAATCTGCCCCCTCCGCCCTTCCCTAGATATGCCTCTGAATCTAACTTAATAATTAAAATAAGTAATGAAATGTTGCTACAAAACTATTTATTACTACACGGGAATATATTAGAAAATATTAAACAACACAGTTTTATGGAAATTACAAAAGAAATCACGAATATTAGTCGTAAAGTTGTAGGATACAAATAATACAATCATTATAACTCTGCACTGACTTATTGGAGCTGTCTCGTTGTTACACCACTCTATCTGAAAAAATTGTTTTTTTTCCACTTTGAAATCTGCTACCTTTTAAATAATAATCATATTTAAACTATTAAATTTAATATTGTTTGATATATTTAATTTTAATATTAAACATAATTATTTTACTACTAGAGTTATTACTTTTTTTGATAATAATAACATAACCTCGGAGGTAAAGATACTAGTTCACCGATCTAAATGATTTTAGAACGCTCAAGCTAGGTAGGAGCTACAAAAAAAAAAAAAAATAAAAAGGAAAGGCATAGGCCTGTTTCTCCAGTCATCATCATAAAATTAAAATGTAACTTAATTTTTTAAAAGAAAAATGTTTTGCATTTTGGGAAAAGAAAAATATATAAGAAATAATATATAAAGTTGTATTTTATATTTGACAAATATGCAAAAAATACAAAAGTGCAAATTCAAGAAAAATTAAAATACAGTAATTTCAAAAAAAAAAAAAAAAGCTCAAGCTGCATAGCGTGATAAAAGCTATTCAAATTTATATTTGGTGAGAGCTCGCAGCTAAATCAGAAAGAAACATTCATAACATTCATCTTCTTACAATGCGATGCAATTATCACTGGCAATTTACACATATAAAATATGTAAATTGACAAAGATTTTGTTCGCTGCCCATTAAGTTTCAACTTGGGACAAGTGCATCTCTCATTCTACAAAACAGGAAAACAGTCCCTTGAAGGAACATAATTAATAGATTACAATACCATGTTGCGTCAGCCGCAATTCAACTCATCTCCACATTTAGGCTAGTGCAGTAACATAATTAGAACTCTAGGTTTGGTGAAACATGCTAACGATTGTTCTTGATATTCCCCAAAAAATTTATCAGTTTAGAACAACTGCCTTCAGCAAGCTTAAATCTTGAAGACTTATTCTTTTCACCGTCTTTTTTGCAGTTTGTTGTCTTGATTCCTTTACCGAATGTGAGAATGATATATTTTTCTTATTCTCACATATATATGATGATAATTATATTCAGCCTGTATATCTTCACTATTGGGTGAAGGCCTCTCTCATATGCGCGAGGGTTGGGGCTACTTCCTCCATGGTGACCTAGTCCATTGTGGGAAAGTGTATCTGTTTGCATGTATATGAATATATGAGACAATTACGAACATCTATGACGGGATTCGAACCTTCAACCTATTGCTGGAGAGCGGATATGCTAATCACTTTCATACGCACGCGCGCGCGCGCGCACACGCACACACACACACACACACATATATATATATATTTATTTATTTAAAGTACTGAAACATATTTTTTCAGATTTTTTTTAAAGCCCTTCTTTGACAGCTGTCCATCGTCTGAAAAACTAGGTGTTCTCTTTCGCTCTAGGAGTTAATTTTGACGTCTGAGTAAATCTTTTCAAAACCTTTCAAAAATTCTAAGACGACAGATTGATTAACAGTCTCTCTCTCTCCTCTCTCACCCCCTCCTTATTGCATGGGTAATTTCTTTTCTATGTCTCTTCAATACTTCTGTCATTGCATTCAGCTGAACAGCTTCATCACCCTTCTCCAAAGTAAATACACGAGAGCAACTACTCATCATTCATTTGAGCGAAAACTTTGAATCCAGGAGTAGTGCTAATTACCAGTCCTGGTTATCTTTTCATTTATGCATGTCTTTCCGGCGGGAAATTTTTTATGTCGACGGTAGCAGTGCTTTTTTTTTTTTCCCCAAGTTTTCTATTTCCCAAGGATTAAAATTCAGGAATTTAAATCCTTAACCTTAAATTCAACTAATTAACGAACTGATTATTGTTTCTTTTCCTTCTAGAGCATGCATGTTTACAGACTGCTAACTTCTCCTAAGTTTAAGAGGCGTTTAATATTTTACTTTATTTTATTTTTTTGATATAAGACAAAATAAGTCACTGAATGCAGTGCCATAAGTAAGTATTTTTGTACCTACGACGAAACACTAAACTCTCCATTCACTTCAAGAATGCCTCTTTAGCTTTTAATTTTTATTTAGAGATCGTTTCTTCTGTAGGTTGTGCCCCTGTGACGGAAGTGGATTTTCTTCGCCCTCTGAATGTATGATAGTGATTCTCAATCAGAATGTCCTTGTATTCATATTAAGGTGCCGCGAGATTTTTTCTGATATCGATTACACTTATTGGAAAGAAGTTAACGGACTCCCTCGTGGGCAAGGTGCATCCTGCCATGTAACAAGTCACGTGTTTGTAACCTGTATAAATTGGAGGAATATGATGCTCCAACTCAGTGCAAGTGTCCTAGTGAAATGGCTGCAAGAAAGTAACTGACGAAGTTTGAAAGAGGCGTGATAGGATGCCATGTTGCAGGTTTATCTGTTCGGCAAACTGTTGACAAATTAGGCAATCGCAGGTCAACAGTCAGCGATGCCATACTGAGATGGAAGCGAAGGGAGTCAACTGCAAGTGCTACCTGCAGTGGACAACCCATTACACTCACCAATTGTGACTGTAGGTGATACGAAGGATAATATGTCAAAACCGCCATTCGTCGGCCGACACACTTTGAATGCGGAGTTCCGAGCATCGGCTGCACGGAAACATTCAGAACCGAGACTCACAACATGAATTTCCATGGTAGGACCACAGTATGCAAATCCAACAATACCCGAACCAACATGCCGCGTAGTCTTCAGTGGTGCATGTACAGTGGGACGTGGAAATTTGGAATGCTGTGTTATGGAGCGGCGAATCACGTTACACCCTCTACCGAGCGGGTGAGGGTGTGGCCCGGTGAATGTCTCTTATCAGAGTGCGTAACCCCAACTATGAAATTTGGAGGTGGCGGTGTGATGGTATGATCTTGTTGTTTTTCCTGGTTTGGCCTCGGACTTCTGTTTTTTGTGTTGCCACGAAGAAACGCTGCAAAGTAGGAAGCTAGGTATCTGAACACTCTGAACAATACAATGCTTCCTACTTTGTGGCGTTTCTACGGAACTGACTGTTGTCTCGTTCAGCAAGACTGTAATTGCGTGGTTTGTGAACTTGAACGTCACCACACTTGACTAGTTTGCACAGAGCCTTGATCTCAACCCTATTGAACATCTGTGGGATGAAATGGAGCGTCGAGTGAGTTAAAGGGACGTCCTCCCCACAACAATCCAGGACCTCATCACATGCCCACAGGAAGAATGGTCCAAAATTCCCATTAATCGCTATTGTGCACTTGTGAAAAGTATGCCCTATAGGATTACTGCATCATTATAGCGAAAGGAGGTCCTACATCTTATTAAAGTGGGCGTCAGGCTGTTTGTTCCTCACACTATGGTGTCCGTTGACTTCTTTCCAAGTAGTGTATATGAAAACCTGAATTTATAGCACTGAATATACTTGACATCATCTCACTACATCATATTTCATCACTTATCGATCTCTGTGTAATTAACCTCTTACTCCCTTCACCCATTTTACTTGTTATTTTCACTGGGGAGATAATATTTTGACACCTTAGAAAGAGGGGTAGCTTAAAACCTTTTAAAAAGGTCACTGAGGTTCTGAAGGTCAAAAAAAAAAAGTTGGGAACTGAACCACCTGGTATATGAGGTTACAGAATTTAGTAAAACGGTTTTACGTATTTAATATACCGGTAGTCTTTTTTTTTTTTTTTTTTTTTTTGTACTCATATATTTCATTCTGTTCGCTATTGATTTTTAATACCAATTCATCTGGAACAGAATTTTTGACGAACCTTCTATTACAGTTGGTAAAATTATTTTAATTACCTGAAGTTACTTCGTTTCTTGTTTATCCTTTTTCGTAAGGAACATACTAATGATAATACAAGACTCCGTGCATTTCAAACATTTTACTGATTTGTTATTTGACATGGTTTTTACTTATTATTATTACTATTTTTAATTGAACTGGATTTTTTTTTATTTGTTTATTTACCAATTCAGCTTTTATGAACCCTCATCTTAAATGTTATTCACGATCTCTCTCTCTGTGCTATTTAGAGATCGTGAATAACATTTAAGATGAGGGTTATTCACGATCTCTCTCTGTGCTATTTAGAGATCGTGAATAACCCTCATCTTAAATGTTATTCACGATCTCTAAATAGCACAGATTGTACGGTTTAGAGAATTTGCTAATCATGTAACAAATCTTTAGTTTATAATTTTTGAAATGTTTTTTTTTTTATATATAATATATAACCGGATAAATTTTCGGTCTAAGTGTTGTCCCAACCACGTCAGCTGACTTCTCTGAATTTTTTACTATTAGGAGTCTTTCTGGTTTTCTTCAAAAATGATAGTATTCAGATAATATTCTTACCATGTATATCCTAGTTCAAAAGCATGTTATTCCAAGCTATTGCTATTAACTGTTCGTTGAATAGTGATTCTCAATGTCTGGGAACATATGTAGATATGGCTTGACTGGTGGTTTTGTGCGGACAAATTTTGGTATTTGTGGTGATGATATTGGATTTCCAGACATTAGTTTAGGCCTTTATGAAACTGAAGAGAGCTTTGTAATTTCTTTTCACTATTTCAGTTAGAATATCGATGTAAGAACTAAGGTACTGGAAATCTTTCACTTCTTCGAGAGCGAAGTTATTTCGCGTAATATTTCCTTCTATTCTGTTTTTTTAGGACTTTATTACATCAGTAAAACTTTTTCGCCAAACTCGATCACTTTAAAAAAGTTCCAACCATTATATCATAGACCTTTGGTTGGAAAGACCTAGGTTCGAATCCCGTCTAAGACGCGAAGAACCGTTATCGGGGCTTTTCAGCCGAATATGACTTTGCCGGTCTCATACGGAGGTGGCAGGATTTTCATCCAGAAACTGGGATTTTTCATCTCGCAACTAAACAAAATCGGCTCTGTGAACATACTTATATGCAAACATAAAATACTTACCCTGAGAGAGAGAGAGAGAGAGAGAGAGAGAGAGAGAGAGAGAGAGAGAGAGAGAGAGAGAGAGAGAGATGCAGTAGAGAATGGCAAGCCGGCTGCATTAAATTGCATAGAGCCTGTAATTAGGGGACTCAACCCATCTTGGATCGGTTTCACGAGAAACGGATGGATGGATCATATCATATTAATGGATAGTAATAATTATTAATTACAATCATTATAATGAATAATACTAATTACAGTAATTAATATTATACATATAATTAACCGAAATAGCACCATCTTATAAAAATATTATATACTGTAATTCTTCGGCATTTTTTTTTCATTGCGTTTTACTGATAACATTCGCACGAAGCGAGAGCAATAATTCAAGTTAGTAACGATGCTCAGACATCTAATCGACTTTCCAGATAAGGTCAATCAGTTATTTTATTATGAACCTTCCCTTGAACTTCATGACCACATATAAACGCCCTTGACATAGGTCAAGGAGGATTATATTAGACTAAGGAAGCCAAGTTATGATAATTATATGGATCAGAATAACATAGCGATATCATATTTACATTTACACAGACGATGGATAACATACCTTGGAAAATTCTTCGTGGGAATGAATTTTCAAACTCTTCCTTCCCCCCCTCCAAATTTATTTATTAATAAGTAGTACAAAAAGAAGTGGATGATAATTAGTTCATTTTTGAATACATCTGGAGATTCTAATTTTTATCAAGCATTTGATCATTTTTCTAAGAGAAAACAGTAACTTTTTTCCCTTAAAATGATTACACTGTAGTTTTTACCATGATGTCCAAAAGAATTCTAATAAAGATACTATTATTTGTTGTTCTTTTAATGATAATTATACTTACGAAATGTTTGAGAAACTTAGCATTTACTAAGCATTTCAGGCGTCCAATAAACTGGGAGCTAATCTCACACTTGGCGATGAAATTCTTCTACCACTTTTTTATTTTTTTATTCGACATGATATGCACAGATACATACAAAAAAAACCTTCTTAGTGTACAGATTTTGATAAAATTTAGCCTTTAAAAATCTTCTAAGATGTTTTGCAATTACGGAAGTGAAGGAATTAAGATAGGACCAGTATGTTTGTTAACGGTGTGTTTGTGTCTGGGAGGTTTGTTTTACAGTGAAAAATTGGATTATTGCCTTCTCTTCAAATGGTAGTAGTAAGAGGAAGTTTATCGAAGACTGAAACTTCTTTTAGATTTGCTTGTAGCTGTTTATACTTACTCATATACACTATGTTACAAAAGTTATATAAAAAGCTATACCTACATCAGCATTTGTTTCACAAATTCTTTACTTTCAGAAACTCTACTGTTCGCCATTTGACTTGATTATGACAAACGCAAATTGTTAACTTGCCACCAGATACCATTCTTTCAACACTCTGGAGCTTTTCTTAACCGGCTCTCCCTCGAAATAAACACACTAAATATTTACTTTCCTCTTTAACTTCGACCACAATCCTATCCATATCCTTTTCTACAGATCGATTATTTTCTCATCCAAACTCAGCCTCGTACCTTATGTCACTACAACGGTGCCAAATGGAATGACCTCTGGGATTCTATCCATTGTTTCCAAGATTTGAATACCATTTTAGCTCTCCGAATCCAAACACCTGCTTGGACCAAATAACTGAAGTAATCTTTACTGGAATGAGGACCTTCAATTCCTATCCCCACTGCAAATCCACTACCTCTGTCTAAGTCCTGATTCTCTAAAACAATCCGTCAAAACCCCAGCTTATCATACTGTAGCCCGAAAGAAGTGTAAAAAATGAACACATCCAAAATAGGCTTCGTGAGGACCACAGGCGATAGAAACTTTCCGCCTGCTCAACCGATAGTCGACTTCTGATCCCTCGCTAAGGCTGTTGGGCGTAACTTCTACTGTTCCTTGTTTTCACCTCTCTCATATCCTGATGGCACCATGGTAACATCACCCAAAGGTAAGACAGACTTCTTGACATTAGTCTTTTCCCCAATTAATATGGATGACTAAGGCAAATCACCTCTTGCAGTACTACAAACTGCTTACAGTATGTCTTTTCTGATCTTTCGCCGAAGAGCATCAGAAAAATCCTCATTAGTCTTGATACTGATAAGTTTCTTGGTCTAAATGGAATCCTTTCAGTTGTGCTCAAAAACTTGTACTCCCGAATAAACATCCATCCTGTATCGCCTATATAATCATACTCACCCATAATCTCGACAGCAAGGAAGCAAGCCTTTATTCAGCCCGTAACTAAAAATAGAGATAAAAGTCAACCCATTGCTCTAGCCTAAATACTCTCAAAAGGGATGAAGAAAGTCAACAACCAGCTTTTTCACTACCTGGAGACTGATCAGCTAATCAGTGATCACCAATATGGATCCCGCCATTCTCGTTCTATAGCAGACTTCCTTGTTGACTTTATCCACATTTGGACAAAAGCCGTAGAAATATTTGAAGAAATTTATGTAGTAGCTCTTGATATTTCATTTGATTTAGCTGACATCGAAGCCTTTTCATTTATTATCTTATCTTTACTATCTTCTCCTGCCTTCTGTTTTGCATTACAGCTTCCTCTTTAGTCATTCATTGTGTGTCATAGTGGATGGCTTCCCTTCATCAGATTTCTTCATTCGATGAAAGGAAGATTTTCTCTGTCTAACTTAAAATCTTATCCATAGCTTTATCAATGGCAGTATTCTCCATTCTTTTTCTTCATTTGAGAAATCTTATAATACTGAAACGATTCAAGCATTAAGATCTTTCATAACTAGTATCTTAAACACCGATGTTCTCACCATTCTGAAGGGTGGTGAAGGCAATATATTGAATTTCAATGCTATAAAAATAGTCTTGTCTTATTACCGAGGAAAGATCGTATTCTACTCTCTCTTACTTTACTTTTGATAATGTTCTGATTTCAATCAAATTTTTCCCTTCTTGGGCTGTTTCTTATCTTGCGTATCCTGGAATAAATATATTAACATCCACTGACTTCTCAGTCTCCACAATACTATTATTTTTCGTTTGATGCACCACTCCTCTCCTACCTAACTCTCAACATTTTATAAATCTCAAATCCGACTGACCTTAGAACGTTATTTTCACATTTAGGGTTGTGTACCCAAAAAACTTCCTAAGAATTTCTCGATATATAGAAGAGGGCAATCCGCCTAATAGGTGATTTCTCTCTCACGAATGCCCTCCAGTCATTTTCTCATAATCCAATAATGCTAAAAATACAATTTTAAATCGTTTTGTCAATAAAAATGAATGACAAGGTAAAAAGAAACAGCATTTCATTCAACACTCTTGAACCCTGTCATGTAACTGCTTTTTTTAGAATTATTTACATACAACAGAGATCAAACTTCTTAGAAGTTGGATTTTTGATCTACACACTATAAATTTGATAAGTGTGTGTCAAATTTATAGTGTGTTTCTATGTCTATGGTGTACATATTTTTAATTTGCGTTCTAGACATGAGTTTATTTTGTATATTTTTATATATTTTCATTATAAATGGTCCAATTAAAACCAAAATTGATAGAGTTCGACAAATTTTAATAGAGATCCTAAACACCAAATTTTATTAAATTCTATGCAGTCATTTTGATACAATTAAAATATTAGAATTCAATTGCAAACAAATTGAGTTACCAAATTGAGCTAAATTGACATATTCTAGAGTACATTGTAAATTTCAAATATTATTAAATTTCTTCTACCAAGTTATCGCAATATATAATTTCGATATTTTTGATCCCTTTGTATATCGACAGATAAATTCGACTGAAATAAAAAATTGGTATGGTTTGAAAGATATGTATATAGATTAAATCCATATACTAAATTTCAATGTTCATCACGCCCAAAATAACTTGCAAACGAATGTAAAATCTGTTTACGAATTTTGTGCATCACACCTAAAATGATAACTAACTATCAAAGAATCAATCGGTCATCTCGTATTCGGAATGGCTGATATTCTGCACGTTCTAAACAAGACTTCTTGGAAAAGTATAAATTTAAGGCAAAATTTCCTTCCTTCAAGGAAATCTATCATTCATATCCTTAACCACATTATTGCAAGATAAAACGCTTATCAGTTATGCCTTCTGTCTCGCAATACTGCTTCTAAGGTCACCACCTGCTGATCCGAACAATCCGTTTTCAAAGGGAAAAAAAATGGTTTTCTCTATAAATTTCGTTTAGTTTCCCCATTGAAGAGAATGCATCACGTAAATAAATGCAAATAGAAATAATTTATAGTAAGTTGTCGATATCATAAGATCAAAATTTCCGTATAAGAAAAACTGTTCATACATTTAAAGCAATGAAAAATCATCACACACACACACACACACACACACACACACACACACACACACACACACACACACACACACACACACACACACACACACATATATATATATCTACCTTTTGTGCATTCCCTTCTTTACCTCTTACATCTAAATCTCCTTCTTCTGTACGTATCCCTCTCTCTCTCCATATTGTTTGTGACTGTCGTTTTGTGAAATAGAAATGAGTTACGTTTCCCTTTCTATTTGTTTCCAAGAAGGCTTTAAACCAGCTCACTTCCTTCTTAACGTATCACTGCGTTTCCTTCCAAAACTTTCACATATCAAATAGAGCTGATTGCTTTCTTTTCTACAATCCCTTTGCATCGATTTCTTGTAAAAATGTACCCTTCAAACCTTAATCGATTTTGTCCTCACTTTTCCTAATGTCATTTACTCTCACTTTATTCTACATCCTGATATTTCATGATTTACTCTTTTTGGTTCTCTCACTTAAGCGCTATTTATGGTATTTTTCTCATCCATCGAAGACTATTCCAACGCGCGTTTACTGCAGTCTCGCACCAATGACTTAATTGTCATCCTTTCTCAAGAACATTTTGAGCGAGTGGTAGTAAGAATTAGCAGCAGTGAATCTTAAACCCAAGCTCACCAGCTTATTACGAGATCATTAAGGCCAAAATTTGACCAGCTGTACAGGTCTAATTTCAGGTGGGATATTATTGATCTGCCAATTTTAATCGAAAAGTGGGACTCAACTTGCAAAAATTCCAATGTTAAATTTGCACTGTGAATGTAACAAAAACATAGACAAAAAGAAAGTAGAGTAGATCGTTTACAAATCTGAAATCTTTGAGCCTTGTGGTTCAATTTTGAAAGTTGGTTTACCTATTTCATTAAAAATAAATAAATTATATATTCTAAAAAACATTTCATAAGTCAGGTACTGAAAGTAGAAGGTCAAAAGCCGTTTTCTAAACGACTGCCCGCAATTTAGAAACGGCTACTTAGATAACACTATTGTATTATTTTCATGTTTATATTGTATCCTTCGATTAGATATATGTTCATTAATTAAAAAATACCAACCAAGTAGCAATTTTTAATTTGCAAGCAATCTCCTACTTTCTCCATACTTGGCCTATTTTTTAACAGATAAAATATTTTTCTTAGAAGATAAATTTTCATCTTTATAACAATTTGTTTGCTGATTCTATAATAGACATATACTAATTATCTGTTTTCGATAAACAAATAAATTAATAAATAATTGTTTATATAATTATTGTAATATATAGTAATTATTACAGAATTCCTTTATCTTCTTACAAACTTTGCATTCTGTTATATCCTATCAGCATTGAGTTATGAAAGTCCCATTCACAACTCTTGTGCAATGCTTACTAGTTTTACCTGTTTGTACCAGGAAACAAATTAAGATCTAAACATGTACGTAGTACAGAAGCAAATTTGAGGAAGCATAAACAACAAGTAACGCAGAAAATATTTGAATGTTTTATCAATATGCACATTAAAATTATAAAAATTTTCTGGATATACATAATAATATACATCAGATCACCAAATTATAAGTTTCTATTGCATTATTTTTAACTTAATTTTCCAGTTTTTCTAATGATATCCATATATTTTGATTTCCATATATACACCTACAATAAACACTTTATTTTTCTGCTGTTAGCATTTAAATTGGAAAGTTATATTTGTAAAAAATAACTATTAAAACATCATTAACTTATCTATCGTTTTTAATTTTTCTTTTAATTTTAGTGGTTGTATGCTTCACCTTGAACCATTTATAAACTCTCTTTTCAACTAGCGTATACCTCATTGTGTTCAAGTCAAATATAGAAAATTCCGCCCACGAAATTTCTACCAAGGAACACCTACAAAATACATCGACTACTGAACGACAGTTTGCCAAAAAGAAAAAATATACGCAACAATAAGCGATGACGGAGTCGGTAAATTTAGTAACTGCTAGGTTACAGTATATGATGAAGTAGGAATGAAGCCTTTTTAGTAGAATGGGTGATAGCAGACGAATGCCTCAGTTAAATTTTGAGTAAATTCAGTTTTACTTGGAACAATAAACTAAGTTTAGAAATGTCAAACCCAAAATTCAAGTAACTAAAGCATGTAAAAATCAGATAAATTTTTATTTGTTCAAAAAGATAATTAAATATGGTTAATCACTTTATTTTTTTACTACTTTCTTCCTTATGATCATGTGATCATAGGTGAAGGTAAGCAAGTAGTGAAAAAATAAAGCGATTAACCATATTTAATTACGTTTTTGAACAAATAAAAATTGATCTGATTTCTACGTGCTTTAGCTACTTGAATTTTGGGTTTGACATTTCTAAACTTAGTTTATTGTTCTAAGGACAAGTAAATTTGAATTTGCTTAGAATTTTTTGTGATATTTTTTGGTGAATATTTTGCATCATTTATATTGTATAACGGCATGTACATAACCGACAAATGCTATTTTACAAATGAATTGTGACAAGCATGCATGTACGTTTATCAACATGCAGTACTAATAAATAACTACAAAGCATTACTCTGTAGGTAGTTTAATGGACTGAATAGCACTAAAGAGAAAATTAAACACTAGTTTAATGTTTCCGATATTTTATCTCCGTCATAGAGTCATCATTAAAGTAAAATATAGGACTATAACATGCATACAGGAAACAGAAAGAAAGTGGAGATTATTCAACTTGGATCATTAGCCTTGGACTGGAAGCTTTGGTTTGATTGGAATTCTGACAAGCAACTAAGGGCTTTGAGGCCATTGTATTATGTTTGTTAAGTGTGTGTTTCTTTATTCCGTTTTTTTGTTTACGGGACGAAAATTCGAGTTTCCTGGAGGAAGGGCAGAAATCTTGGTTTTATTGTGATTGCAATTGCAGTTGAAGTAACTAAGGGTATGAGTATGTTCATTGCATATGTTGTTATGACCGAATTGCCTTTTTTTTTTTTAATGGAAAACCCAAACTATGGGAAAGAAAAATCCTTTCACCTCCATATGAAACTGGATAACTCTCATTTGAGAAGTCCTATAAAGCTTTCTAGCCTCCTGGACGACATTCGCATCCAAGTTTTTTCACAACTGAAGTGCGAATCATATCGTCCTCGCTACTGCATGCAGATATGATGCGGTGAGGCATGAACATCATTGTTTCCTATATTTTTTTGGGGAAGCTGCATACATTCACATTTATTAAGGTTTGGATAATTTTAAGCAGACGCCAGAAATAACCTTTATTGTGCATGTATATTCACTGTGCCTTTTTTTTTTTTTTTTTTTTAAGTTGTTAAATCGATAAGTTGTTAGTTTACAGGATGTATATTAGTATTATTGGAAAACCTTGCTATAGATACTAATGGAATTTTTTCGAACCACTTCAGCCTTCCAATAAGCAGAGTGGTAGCTCCAGTACAATTCATTTATCGGAAAAAAACATTCATTAAACATAAATACCGATGATGGGATTCGAATCCTGCTGGTTGGCTATCGGCTGGCATATAACCAAACCAACATTTTAATCTGCCGATTTATGTGAAGTCTTCTAAGCGAAATCAGTCACAGCTTTTGTGAGTTTCATCCATTGAGTAACATTTCTAAGCTATGGCCATATCATGCCATATGGCCATATGGCATATCATAGCTATGGCCTGAAAAGAATTGTCAAGTGTAATTTCTTGTCGGCCGACCCTACTGGAAACCGATAACAAATACTTTAATTTACTGTTGGTTTTTAGTATATAGGAAGATGACGACTCGTCCGCAACATAGTGTCATCAGGTTATTCTGAAGAATATCTTGCACGCTCTCTCTCTCTCTCTCTCTCTCTCCCTCCCCTTCATTACGAATGGATTGACAAGTGGATACTTGAACTAAAGTCACACTGAAGTTGCGTGTTTTTCCCCCCTCATCCTTTCATTAGATGAGACTCGTATTTATGAAATAGAACGAAAGCAACGAGCGAAGCGACATCATTAAGAGTGTCCTAGATAGAAAAACAAACAGCAACATCAAGGCTCTCTTATGAACCAAACAGGCGAAGGTGATGTTCATTTGCCTATAACTTCGAAGATATTCTTCTTCTACGGCATGGTATGCATCATTGTACAAGGTGCAATCATCAACGCACAATGTTGTTGCTGATTCCTTGAGTACCGTATACGACCTGAACTGTTTCACAAACGGAGACATGCTTGGACTCCGTCCAGTGCAATACACGACAATTCATGCATCTTAACATAGAATTAACCGTTGATTTTTTAACAGATGGAACATTGAAGCACATACTCATCTCTTTGACACAGGTTTCTTTGATTCTGCTTCTTCTTTCCTAAAATTAAAAAAGAAGAAGAAAAAAAACATACTGTAAAGTATTTTGGAGAAAGTTATTGACTTCAGATGGCCAATAATTACAGGTAAGCGATGTAAGCTGTGAATGTATAAGTACATTAAAAAATACAAAGAAAATCTTGCTTCCTATTTCCCCCCGATCTTTGTATAATCTAGCTACAAAATATAACTAGAATCGTTTATTTTACTTTCCTTATGCATTTAGCCTTGCCTTCGATTACACTGTTACCTTTCAAAAATAGCAACACATATCGAATTGAAAATTTCCTCTTGCTCCAGAATTTTATGACTACGTTAAGTAATGGCATGTTTGAGTTAAATTACTTTCGAACGTGCCACTTAACAAATAAATGTGAATAATCTATATCATTGTATTTCACTTTTTACATTTAAAATAAGGAAAAACAGTGCCTGCAAAATGTCAATGAATTATTCAAACTATGCAGTTACATTCTTAACTCTCAATAAGATGAAGTTTATTGTTAGATGCTTCGCAGAAACAGAAAAGTACATTTTCAATCACGGGTCTTCTGTGTTAATGTGAGATCAGAAAAAAAAAAAAACCCGTAATGAATGCGTTGAAATACTGAAAAATAAGGGTTCGGCCTTGACTTCAGTTTTGGAGATATACTCGTATAATTTCGATATTCCAAATACCTAAATTATAAAATGAATATTTTAAAATATGAGTAGATAAATAATATATAAAAATTAATACCTGTATTTAACATACGGAACGTCTATCTATTATATCACAGTTTTCTTCTCTTTAATAACTTCTTTCTGGGTATACCCACCGGATATTATCTTTTAAATGAACAACGAAGACTTTATACGTACTTGGCCGTACGCTGGAAATGACTAACGACATGAAATAATGAAGCCAGTTACTCGACTTTAAAAATGTTTTGAATAAAAAATTAATTCGATTTTGAGCAGTATGTCCCTACAAGAAAAATTACCTCTAAGAACGAAACGAAGGACAGTTGCTCTTCTTCTTTGTGAGAATCAGGTTATCGTTTTTGCGCAGTTTAAAGTTTTCAAGTAACCGGTTAATGAACTCTTATCGAAGATAAATATCAATCATGGAAGAATGGTGGTTGGGGATTGAATCCGGGTGTTGCACATAATGCGAAAGAAAAAGAATCTAAATGTAGCTTAAAGTCACATGATATTTAATATAAAAATCACAATTAATTAATATTTAAACCTTTTGTAAATGTCAGTTTTGTCTATCAAGTTCCTTTTCTCCCCAAAGCTGCCCTTTTACTCTCCGTTGTTTTATTTATTTATTTTTTTTTTTTTAATATGGCTGTCATATTAAAAAAATATGAGATCAATTATTTTTTCGGTTATCAACAATTATCAACTGTTGATAACCGATCGAATATGAAAATATTGGAGCATTTATCTTATTGAACTCCTACCCGAAAGAGGTGTTTTCAACACAAGCAGGATCAGTCCTCTGTGGATATTCAGAATGAAAATTCCGTAACTACGTGTGATGAAAAGTTTCTCGATGGCTGGCGATTATATTTGAAGGGATATAAACTATTAAGTACATTAGAATAATCATAAAGCAACCTTTATTGGTATTACTTTTTTCTGAATGCTCGCAATTTTAGCTAAAATTACCAATGGAATGTTTAATGCATCTTTAAATGCACATTTCGGTGAAACTTATATGTTTCCGATGGTCATTGTTTTCCAAGCTTTCTCTTATAAAAGATGAATATATTAAAGTTGGAAAAAACTTTCATAAAAATCTCATTTCAAATCGTTTCTCATGTGGCTTATGTCTAGAAGGACTGCACATGGAATTAGAAGATGCATATATGAGTTTCGAAGTGATGATCAAGTTCACTTCATTTTCCAGATACCCTAGATAGCGACTGATAATTAGGATGCTGAAGCAGTCCTTTAATTCCTTAAAAATTAAACAAGATTTCACATAATACTTAAAATGCTAATGTTACCAAAACACTTCTTAGATTTTGTAGTTCTCCTTAAGAAGGATAGGCCTCTGATCTCTATTTAAGTAAACAATAATTGATTCTTCTGTTTCGCATCCAATTTTCTCTTCTCTTCGTTTTATATTTGCATTCGTAGGGAAAGACAAGATTATTAAAAAAATAAATAAAAAAGACGCTAGCAAAAACAGAAAAATCTCATCCACTGATTGCTATTGATTTTTTTTTCTTTTTTCTTCTTACTTTCTTTTTTTTTTCTTTTTTCTTCTTACTTTCTTTTTTTTTTCTTTTCTTTCTACCCCCCATTTTTTTTTAAAATCTGAGTCCCTTATACAAAGCTGGTTATCTATATTTAGTATAGTATCGTAGGTTGTCTAAGAATCAGCAATTTGAACCTATCTGGAGGATCAAACTGAAGTTTTTTTGAAGCCTACTTCAGGTCCTTCAATAAACAGGATAGTGATGGTCTCAAACTGGGTACATCAACTAAGCGAGGTATATTATCTTGGATTTTTTGTCCACTTCTATTGATTTACCACAATTGTCTGTGACGTTGTGAAATAAATAATCAAATATTGTACTTTTTTTTTTTTCTCTTTTTAGTACTCACCGTTCTCCTGATGTTCTTTACTAGTCAAATCGAGATATGACTCTATTTGGTGACTGTTGCCAAAATCAACGCAGCTCAGTCGATATCCACGATACTCTTTACGGTTCGAATCCTCTCCGCTCGAACATTTATAAGTTTTTTTTTTTTTTTCATATGAAGGTGTTTCAAACTGAGATAGAGGGTTAATTTTCCGGAATTTTTTTCTCATTCCAGAAAACAGGCAAGCCGGGCAGAAGAACACACACACGCAATGAACCCACAGCCTTAGCTTCTGCCGTAATTTCAAACAACCAGCCTGATGCAAAACCATATTTGGTTATATAGACACAGCGCGGCATATTAGCACTTCCAAAACATATACAGTACATTTATTTATTACAGAAACGGAAGTTAGTTTCTTCACGTGTTTCAGTGTCGCTTATCATTTTTGACGCGTTATCGCTAGTCTATATTTATTGACAATATCACTCGACAGTTTCTGATAATCACAACACTAACAAAACGTACTATTTTTTTAAACAGGAAAAGCTGTTTAATTTCGGTGCGTGTAATAATGTTTGCGGATAGATTTACAGATACTTTTTTCTAACTTAATTTTTTTAAGCTAATCAAGCTGCGATTTCTGTCATTTCATTGTCATGGGTTATTTATTTCTATAAATAACTTCATAACATATAATCATATATGAATTGAAATCTGGTATATATAGAGACCAGAACTACTAAATTCCAAAGTATCTAGGATATCAATTTTCTAGATAACCGTATGATGGAAATGCTAGTGGGAATAGCTCTGACTAAGTGATAAACTACGGAAATAAATAGGTGATTACGTATTTCAGTGGTGGTCTACAAGACCCATTTCAAAAGTTCTGCATACATCTGTTCTTAAACAAAACATTATTTAACAAAATTCATTTACAAGATTTCAATATAATCTATTCTGCATTATTTCTACTGTCCAACGTTTGGGCAAGTCTTCTTTTTCCGTTAGCAAACCTTTGTTTATTGATGCCTTCGATAAGTCGGGTCACCTCAGCAAAATTCTCGTCAGTAGCAGGGAAGCGTTTTCCCACGGAGTAGTTCTTTCAACTCAGGGAGACAGATCGAAGCCTGGAAGACTATAAGAGAAGGAGGGGGGAGGGAACTTACCATCCATAATTATTTTTGTTATTGTTTATTTCGTGACGACTCCAAGGAGTCCAAGGAATTGTTCCATAATATCAGATACTCCCACATGAAACATGACCTCGCATTGTTATGAATAATACGAGATCGCTGACCTGAGTAGATTTCTTATTACATTTTGCAGAGCTTATTTCGGGAACAGGAACAGCAGAAATAAAAAAAAAAAAAAGAGCTCATGACATTTTTACTCAGAGTCTGGTTTACAACTGATTGCAAGTGGAAACTATGAGTATATCTTACGTCATCCTACTAGCTATGCATGCGTGATGTGCAAAACATTTGAAATGACCGTCGTAAATATGAAATCCTTTTATGTGATGCTGTTTTATGTCTGTGCCTTCATGTTAATTCTTCTTCCTAGCATTATGTCCCGCTTGGTGCAGGGTCCGCTGTTTTTCATTTGGCCCTCCATTTCATTTCGGTTTGCAGTATCAGTAGGGCGGACGCCCACGACGAGTCTTCTTTT
This sequence comes from Typopeltis vanoorti, assembly GCF_054136105.1. Taxonomy (NCBI): domain Eukaryota; kingdom Metazoa; phylum Arthropoda; class Arachnida; order Uropygi; family Thelyphonidae; genus Typopeltis; species Typopeltis vanoorti. The sequence continues at coordinate 59,004,275 of NC_143562.1, forward strand.
AAGCTGTCCATCCGTTGCTTTTTCGGGGTCCTTTAGGTCGTCGGCGTCATCTGTGCTAAGTGTGAGGGCCCGTCCTACAGCAGATTCCTTGTCAACCCTGGCCACATGCCCATACCATCGTAGGCATGCTGCCCTCATCTTCTCTGGGATTGCAGGAACACCAAGAATGACACATGTGACTTCATGTTAATTTCATTAGGTAATTAACATGAAGTCACACGTATCACTTGCATGTTAGCAAGATATTTAAGTTGCTGAAATAGCGAAAAAATATGAAAAAAAAAACAGTATTTATGACCTATTGGTCATAAATACTATGTATTTGGAAATAATGTTTTGAAATGATTTCACATTATTTATTAAATAATCTATCAACTCATTATTAGAGTGTTTCTCTTACACGACACATGTAAGAAAGCGAAACATTTAGATTGCCTTAACTGTCGTGTTTTCCAATGGAAAAAATAAAATAAAATAAAAAGAAATCGAGAACCCAAATAGTCCAAGCAATTAGGGTGGTAATTTTTCCCCCTTCCTGAAAAGAAGCAAAGTCGTGTCGAAGTCCCAGTGATGGTAAGAATAACAAGAAATTCGCTTTAAAACCGAATTATTTTCTTCCTTGTGTCTTACGTCTTGGTGAAAATGAGTTCGAGAAACGCCCCTTTTAGCAGTACCAGTTGCATCTCATTTTCCGTACGCTTCACTGATAGAATGCTTAGAAACTAGTAGTGGCGTCTTGCCTGACCGCGGTGACACCACTAACATTGTATACCCAAACGTCTATTAAATGTTTGATTGAATTTTCTATGAAACAATGGCATTTCCTCTTTCATTTAATGATTCGTCGTGCCTGGGTACAGCTAGGAAAGCAAAATCGGTGATGCGTATGCCAACTACATTTTTATAAAAACAAAATATTTCGATATCTCAGCAACTTAAATATATTAGCAATACCTCCAGGATTTCTTTAATATATATTGATGCAAATGGACAGTTTGAGAGGAGATAGAAAAGAAGAGGGTATTTAATTTAAATTTTTATTCAAAATATGTGAACATTTTTTTAAAACACATAGAACCAATATATTATTATTATTATTATGATTATTATTATTATTATACAGGCACCTCCACTGAGTTCCGTAAACTCATCCTGGGAAATCCATTTTAAAAACATCAATCAACAATTGTCAATAACTACAATATCTGTCATATTTTGCCTTGAAATCCTTTCTCAGTAATGAGAGGCAGAAAGAGGTCAAAGGCTTTTTCAACATTGTCACAGCAACTGAAAATCCATTTACAGTTTATGTACTGTTGGCTATTTATTGTCATTCCTAACATGTTATTCGAATCAAACCAAAATTGACAATTCCACATACGGTGTCTTTAATCAGAGTGGAGTTAATTCTGTATCGTTTGGACTCATTTGCTGGATATTGTTTGATAAATTAAAATTGAGATAGCTCGACAAATTTCAGTAAAGATTCCAAATACCTAATCTGGGTCAAAGCCTTGCAGTCAGAATGAATTATTATATTTGCATAGACGTACAAATGAGAATTATGTGTTTTGCGAAACGTATCTAAAAAAGTACAGAATTGGTTTTCGGATGTTTTACCTCAATTCTGATTCCCTCACATACACAGTTTCCTTTTCTTCACTCTTCCTTCGTCACTGACAATTACTGATAGAGTTTTGAAACTTCCATTTCATGCAAAGAGAGAGAGAGAGAGAGAGAGAGAGAGAGAGAAATAATTGAGAAATGATTTACGGTGATGTCACATAGCTGGAATATTAAAAAGGAAATTATGATCACTTGAAAATTATCATACGAGGATTCAGGAAAGCACAGTGGAAATACCGTTATGAGTAATTAATGGCAATGCTGTGTTTTGTGCCAGCCATATTGCTCTGCGACACTAGTGACTATGAAGGGAGAAAGAAAGGCTATTAAGTTTCTGTAGAAGACCTTCACAGAACTAGAACAGTACGCTCATAGATCAACACCGAGGTCGTAACAATTAGGCAGGATGTACACTGCGCCCGAAAAATTACAGGCAAGAATCAAGAAACATGAAGGTGATATTAATCGCTGTCGACTACTTCAAAGGATATTCTTCTTTATTATTATATATTAGTATACTGTTCCGCAAGATGAAACACACAGTTTTACTGCTCATTTTTCAGCACCATATGTCCCCCCCCCCCTTCTTTTCCTTCAGCACTAATACTATTACACGCTGCACAGTAGTGTCTGTTGTGGATATTCGTATAATATCATTCTTCAGATGGAAAAGCTGGAATATCACATATATCATTACATTATTTATTGCAATATTTTGACAGAGAAAATACACACTGAGCACTCTGGCAGGCCTAGTATACGTAAGCAGAACTAGCTGTCATGAAAATTTAGATAAATCCATCTTTTTTCGGATTTATTTATCTAAATTTCCGTGAACAAGAATCCACAAGATATAAAGTTTATTATATACATATATATACGAGTATATTGACACACGCACACGCGCGCGCGAGATGATTGGTATTCTGGTGTCATTCGTTGAGTGTGGCACGCCCGCCCGATTAGTCTTAATTCTCATAACACGAGATGAAAATCTCAGCCTGGCGATTTTCAACTAGTATCCTTGCTCAATGACCAATTGTTGTGTAATGTTAAATCTAAAAATAGATATTTTATATGAGCCATATATGCCTCTCTTTCCTTCATTTTAGTTCTTTAATGTTTTCTGTGTTTGGTCTTAAACAAAGCACCTGAATTTGCTTTGAATTTCACCCTGACGCAGCACCTGTATTTGCTACAGGTGCTGCGTCAGTGTGAAATTTTATTATTATTATTATTATTACTATTATTATTATACGGGTATCTCCATGGAGTCACAAGACTCATCGGCTGCAGATGCAACTACTAAATCAGCCCATACCTTCTCCACATACTATTTGACAGTTCCATATACAGACTACAGACAACTTATAAGATCAAAACTAATTGCTCAGTGGGAGTTAACATGGCAAGAAACATCAACAAACAAATTATATAACATTAAACCTGAAATTAAACACTAGCTTTCTAGTCAACGTACAAAGAGAAGGGAGGAGGTTGTCCTTGCTAGGCTCCGCATAGGTCACAGTCACCTTACGCATTCTCATTTACTGAGAGCTGATGACCCTTCCATATGTGAAAAATGCAACACACATCTCACTATTCATCATATTCTGGTAGACTGTCAAAACTTTACACGAGAGAAATGAAATTTTCACCTATCTAACCAAGCCATATACACTCAGGGAAATGCTAGCAGACTCAGGCAAATTGCATGATGTTTTTAATTTTTTAGAAAGAATTAATTTGTACAAACACATTTGACCATAAATTTGTTTATATGTAAATACTTTTTTGCGTAACTTAACTTTTATCTTTTATTTGTAATATATCTGACCAATTATGTATTACCATAGACCTTGATCTTGTATATTTGTATCACTCTGCTGTAATTTTGTTAATATGTAAATACCATAATGCTAAACTTAAATTGTATGCATCAATGCTGTATAATAATTCCTTTTATTAGTATAATAATATTTGTTGTAATCTTCCTAGATGTAGACACTGCTTTCAATGACTTATTTTGTATATACATATGTTAACCTATAATTATCTATTTATGTACTGCTGAAACCTCCAGTAATTTTGTCTATGTGTAGATATTGTATCACTTAACATGCATTTTGTGTATGCATCTTATTTATTACTTTATTTTTCGAATAATCATGTAATGACCTTTGCAGTTTTTGTGCCAAATAAACTATAAACCAACCAACCAACAAGACTCATCGCGGAGACCCAAACTATCCACACAATATCAATCATACCTCTTCTTGAACTCATTTGCAGATGCGTTGCCTGACTCACAACTGAGTCCGGCAACGAAGTCAAGCGAAAAATCTAATCATAATTAAAATAAAATGGAAATTAAATTATTTATATTTATTCGAAAATAGCTACTAATTTTATAGATGCATGTCAAAGTATGATTATGGTCTTTAGAAATAGTTTCTGTTATGCTGTTGTTCTCGTGCGAGTTTTTTTTTTTTTGCTGGTGTTTTATTTTATACCCTAAAAGAAAAAAAAAGGAAAAAGAAAGAAAAAAGAAATAAACAATTGTTTTGCAAAGACTTCCGGGTCAATGACTCTGGCAGAACTTGGTAAAGATTAAATTTTGTTGCGGTATTGTCTTTCGTTAGCCCATAAGTGGCTTTGATCACGCTTCTACAACATTTCTAAGAGGCAAAAAATAGAAAAAAAAAAAATAAAAAATAAGTGACATTGCATCCTAGCACACAACAAAGGCAGTTGTGGATATTCCAGTTACAAATGACGGAAAGTCAAATTTAGTGAAATTAATTTGCCACTTGACAAACCAAGTGACAAAACTGTATCACTACTACTTTTTCTTTTATATAGAAGCTGAAACAGAGCAACCAGCTGGATTGTGGTTAAATGAAAAAAAAAAAAAAAATACATATTTTGTAATTCTCTGCAATCGGAATTGCCATTTAATATTTAAGATATTAAGGTCGTTCTCAGAAATGCTTAATGTAACATACAAAATTATTAAAAATTATCGTTAAGCTTTGAAGGATTTGCTACAGTTTTTGAAATAAAATAAATGATTCAGAATGAAAAACTTAAAAGATCAAAATGATGCTATTAAGAAGAACAAAAAAGTTTAGTCACGTGTTCAAATCAGCTCCATTGCTACTCTGCAGATCTCCTAGCACGCGCACACGCACACGCACACACACACACACACACACACACACACACACACACACACACACAAAATCATATTTGTACTTCGAATGAATCAATAACTAGTCTGATTTTTTCTTTCTGTTCATCGGTGGAACTTAAACAGAATATTTAATATAACCTCTTTAGAAAAAAAAAATAGTAATAATACTAAATAAATCAAGAAAAATAAAATAAATCCAATGATAAGGTCCAGGGAACCTAGATATTACTTCATAGGTGTAATAATCATTTAGCTACTGATGAAAGGCGGTCGTTTCACGACACTTCGTTGCGACATTTGTAATTTACTTGGAAGCAGGTTGACTTTTTACTTTCGGAGTTGTAAGAAATGGCTGAGTACTGTGCTCAGTCTGTGGGCTATTGAAGGTCATATACGACTTTTACCTTTATATAAGCAGCCTAAACGGCTTATACCATTAATAAATAATGATCTGGAGGTCTCTGAAAGATGGTTACAAATATTCGTGAAACAATAAATAAATAAATTAATTAAAATAAAAGCGTGTTATTTGCTGTTTTCTTGTATTGACACGACATCGTGAGTATCTGGTGATCTAAGGTTGTTACGTTAGTTTCCTCGATAGATACTTTTTATTCAGTCGTTTTTCATTTTTTTTTTTTTTGTAATATTTCATAGAGGAAAATCATTTGTGATAAATCCAGTGCATTCCACGGTTCCAAAAATGCTATTTTGGAACAAGCTCATACTGGTTGGAAAAGAGTTGACCTGTGTTAGAAAAGGCATCGATTCATTTATTTTACAAATGATATTCTATCTTTTTCAATTTAGCTACTTGAATACAAATTCTGCCCTACGGTTCTTTATGAAGTGGTCAATAACATCGTCATAAAAAGTTGGTTGTAACTTAATTTTCCCAAGCAACACGCACACTTGTAAAGGCTGACTGAAGCTCACTGGCTAGAGCTATTGACTGCGTATGGCCTGCGTTTAAGCAACAGTGTGAGACGACGTGAAATGGCTATGCGCATGCATGAAATCACAGTGCTGCTGCGAGGATCTGGAAGCTCCTACAACCGAGCAATCCAAGGTAGCTTTGACTAGACGAGCAAGCATCGGCCTTCGATACACAACGCAAAGCTCAATTATTGCCGCGCAAGCTTAAAACGTCTTCTGTCTACAAAAATAAAAGCCTAAATGGAATGCTTATAAATGCATGCATTTATTAAGAAATAAATATTACTTCTTTCTCAAGTAATGAGCTGGCGCAGCAAGCATGGAGAATTCGCCCCTGGCATATACTAATGTACCCTGGGTGGACGGAGGATTTTTTCTGTTTTTATCATCATCACCATCATCAAATTCCTGCCATGTACCCTCAAGGGGTGTACAGGATATAATAGTACTACATGAAAAATTTACATCGTTACTAACTTCCTATCTACAATTTTCCTCCAAATCAGTCTGTTACTTGTCAAGACTGACTCCAACATTATCAGATCTTATATTTCTATCGTCTAAGGCACTTTGTACCGTATCAATCCACCTATATCTTGGTCTTCTTCTGGGTCGTTTTCCTGCCAGCCTGGCAGAGAACACTTGTTTTGCTAATCTTTCCTCGCCCATTCTGTTTAAGTGACCATACCACCTGAGATTAGCTCTGCTAACGCATTCCTGAACCCATTTCTGTTTTTATTCATTTTTATATTTTTTATTCATTTTTTACCTGGTCGGGAATTCCTGCTTTAGAAAACCAAGCATGGAACTTTCAAGACACTTCATGCCTTCAATAAGCGGAGCGATGTCTCACACCGGGAGATGAAATTCATCTATCACCTAAAGACAATCACAGCATCTATGGTTGCAGCGGAATTCTAACCCGCAATTTGTTGGTTGGAGAGCGAATGCTCGAACCACTTGGCCAACCAGACGGGCAGTATTTGCACCTACGTCTTTTTAAAATTTCAAAAATCTATCCTGGATAGGGATTTGTAGATGTTCAGTGGAATATAATTCACTTTATGAATTGAACAATATGTATCAATTCAAATACTTCATGTAATTAATCGTAGATTCCCATTGACGACTAATTACATAAAGGTTTACACAAATTGCACACAAAATGCTGGATTTAATATCAACTTTGCTTATGTAAAAAATATTTTCTTTTATAAAATATGAAAATACCATTTTCTACACTTTCATTATTATTAAACTATCCTATATAATAATTAAAGGTTTAAAGACAAACAGTTGAGAAAGAATATTCTGGATTTCAGTTCGACTTGGAAAGAAAGGTACGATCACCAGATAGTTGCTGACAGTAACAGTCATCTCGTAAACTCTGTTAGTAGCTTTCTAAGAAATATAAATCACGTCTCTGCTTTTTATTCTTTCGGAAATGAAAAATGGGGTTCTGTCATGCATGTCCAACAGGAAGAGAAGTTGCAGTCACTACCAGGCTAAATTCAAAACGCCGTGATTGCGCTACAGTACATTGAATGACATGCAACATCCCGAATAAATGACGGAAAAGAGGGTAAAAAGCAATAACAAACAAAAACAGTTTGTCGATAAAATAATAATTCAACAGAAAATTAAATTTCATAATGAAGATCTGAGACAAACACTTCCTGAATTTAGCAAAGTTAGGAGAGCAAGAGTTCATATACAAAATACAATAAAAAAATCTTATTTTACTGTATTTTTGTTGTTTGTTGTTTATTGTATTTTTTTGTTATTTTTGATTTATTTTTCTCTTAGTATTTCAAAGCAAAAAACTAGGCGGAGTACAAACTTTCAGAGTTTTACAATCATGGTTTTATTTGTATTGTGTATTTCTCTCCTGTGAACTCTTCAAATTCATTTGAATGAAATCATGAGAAACACAAAATAATATGATAATGTTATTAATTGAATATAAGTTAAACGGTATAAAACACTGCACGTAGAACTTGTGACGTTCGTCCTCTATTTTAGGAATCTTTTTCAAAATGATACAATGAAAGATAAACTAAAAACTAAATCACGTATTGCAGACGTAATTTAAATATTTAGGGGGGGGGGATGTTAAATTAGCTTTTAACATTAGCACGTGCTGGCGCTGTTTGTTACGTACTTGAGTCATATACAGTAAAGACATATTTCATTATTGGATCACATAAATATTACGGCTATAGTTTCATCTTCCTTTCGTGTTAGGCTTAATGGCCTGTCACGGCCAAGTAATTTGGCTTCTTAGAAACCCAATGTTGTTAATGACAGGGCGACTATTCCTATTTGTATTGCATACTATGACTATGTAATTCAATGCAGTTATGTACTCCAGTCGCCTACCTCAGCCGGAGTTGACTTTTTTTTTTCAGGAGCTTCTGAATATCCTTTAAAACACATCTCCCCCCTGCCCATTGAAATGATATACATAACAGATGGATACCCCCATGATTTTAGCCAGTCACAATCGAAAGCCACTTGTGCACATTGATATTGTCGTCAAGGTCTGCAGTGATCGTATATTCTTTTCAGGCTATTTTTTATTTGACTCCAACCTAAAAAAGACAGCAAACCTTTAGTACTGTGGATTGTCTAAGGCTATTATTATTGTTAATTTTTTTATATAATCCAGAAATTCTGCTAGAGACCAAATAAGTTTTAAACCAGTTCATGCCTCCACTAAACGGAGCAGTCGGATTCGAAATCTATTTGTTGTGGATCCGATACGCTTTTCCATAGGCCGACAAACCTAATAACATGCATACATGTTATTAGGATAATCAAGTGACGTTATAAAGATGCCGACTTCCTGGACCTTCTACTTTTGTCTTTCTTATTCCTTCGGGAAGAAATTAGAAAAACTGGAAGATTATATTTTAAAAATATCCGCTAACGCCGTTTATTCTGAAAGGGATTAGCGAAACTATTTAGTCCTAACTTTTGAAGACTAGTGGGCAGCTAGGCTCTACCCTTAGCTAATCAGGGAATAGCTAGTCCAAGAAAATAAGTAATTTGGAGAGGAAAGTATGGCAGATAAAAGGCACGAGGTGGCGCCACCTCGTGCTTCTTAACCCTAAAACTGTATATTGCTGATTAAAATACTTGGAGTTCTATCGTCGATTTTCTTGAGTTCAAAGGATGAAAAATCCGAGTTTCCGGAAAAAAAAAAAATCCACTTGCCTTGTCAGAGATCGACTAATTCGGAACTGATAGAAAAAATGTTTAGGAAAAAGTTTCTCTCCTGGGGACTAGAATCGAACTAATTAGAATGGTCTTAGTGCCTGTAAAATTTTGCAAAGGGACATGGCTTTGAATTTCGAAGGGAATAAGAATTATAATGAAAACTATGTGTATATGCAAAACCTGTACTGTTTAAAGATTGAGTCTAGGTTTTGCATATACACAGTTTTCATTATAATTCCGGTGTGGATTATTAATTGCGTGATAACTCACCCTCGTCATCAGGAACGATACAAAATTCTGTTCTTCAGAAGTAAAGTGAAATGTACACTGTAACATCTGGCTTAAAATATATCGTGTATTTCCGGTGAATCTCTACATGTTCTTCTAATTACAATAAATTCAAAGACATAATAGGAACAAGTGTCAAAATAATTCAAGTATTCTGGAATAGGTACATCACTATCACTTACAGTTTAACAAAATGATAAAACAAAAACTGCCTTTTCTAAGACTAGTTTTTTTTTTTTTGCCTTTGTTGGCACAAGCATTGAACCATGACTTTCTCTGTTTACAGAAAAAAAATTGCATTTCGCTCTCGGCACTACTTTTCTCTTGTTGAACTTGAAGCAAGAGAGAGAGGTAGCGTTTACACGTTATTTTTAGGGTTTCCTCATTTAGGATAGAACACAAAAAATTTCTCCTAAAAATTGTTGACTCTATGAAGAATGGAGAATCCCAGTAATCGACAATCCATCTCTTACCAACTTACTTTACTCCATCTCATTTTAAGCACACAGACAGTCTGCTTCTTCCTATCATTATTATCATTTGTTATGCATATCCCCATGGCAGCTACTCAATGAAATGGTGTCCACAAATTTCTTTTCTTCTCCCCAGTTAATAAAAGAACGCTATCTGAGGTAACCCAACGTCCATATACAATCTAAGTCCACCATATTACTCCATTTTCCTTCATTCCCATCAACCTACAACACACAGCTGTTCAAAAATAGCACCAAAAGCTTCCTCTCATTCCACTCATTCCTCTTCCAATCCACATGGCAATGATATAGTATAAGTTCCGTGACTTCTCATGTGTGGAATTTATATTTTTTTTAAAGAAAAACGATAATACGGAAGTAATATTTTAAGAAAATTTGAAGATAAAAATTTATCCAAGTGAAAAAATTGATACTTGCATCCAGCTGAATCATGGAATTACTCTTAATACAATACTTATTTTTGAAGGCTTTCATGTCATCTTTTATTGTACTTTATTTTATGTTATCGACTTCCGCCTACTTTTATGCAATCCATGAAAGTAAAAAAAAAAAAAAAAAGAAAATAAGAAAAGAAACCCTGCAAAATTTGTTTTGCAAATTACAGCAATGGATAACGACTATAATGTGAAATATTTCATTCCCAAACCATAAAAATATAGACAAATAGACCAATATAGTCTGTAGATGAAAACTGAATATATTTCAGAACAGAAACACACGTGAAATTATTCGTATTGCACATGTACTCCAAAAAGGATATTCCTGAGGTCAGTAAAAGGATATTACAAAATTAGATCTTACCAAACATGATGCCAGTGAGTTCAACATGAGCTTCAGAAAGTCATGTTGAAAGAATGACAGCAGTAATCAGAATTACCAACAGAAAATCTTTGTTTTTGTCTTACAAGCAAAGCAGATACCGTGGAAGACTGAAAGAAAGGAAACTAAAGAAGAACAGAATAATCTTGCCTATCCATGTAATAGGAATAAGATTTAAGTTTATACTATCGAGAAAATGGATGTCAAGTTTATATAATCAAGATGATATAATACCAGGTTTATATCTAAGCTAAATTAAAGAAAATATAAGATCTACCTTAGGTAAGAATACTTAAATCTCTGGAAAAATTTGTAGTAAAACTAAAACTGAACAAACGTTTATCCAGTTTTGGTTTACTTCGAAAATGAGAAAACTTTGTCTAAGCAAAAAACTTCACCTTCTTCCATTCCAGAGCCACCCCCTTTACTTAACATATTTAAAACATGTTATAATCCAGGACATTACAGTTGTCAAACTTCGCCTCCCTATCACATTTTTATAAAATAAACAAATGTTTGAGTCAGTTAAATGTACATTAACGTACAGTTCGCTTCTTTCTAAATAGGTTTCTTTATATCCAAACCCTTTTCTAGAATGAATTTTGTCATTATGATGTTGGAGTTCATTATTTGACTCGTTTTATTAAATTGAGGTATAAGAGGTGAGACATTCGATGTGATACAGGTGTAACTTTGAAGCTATTTTAATGTAAAGGTGTGAGAGTGTGTCTGTGCGTGAGAGAGTGAGTGAGTGAGAATTTGCAGTGCGATTGTGCTGAGTGCGTGATTGTTTTTTTTTTATATTTAATATTTAGATTTTGTTCTTATTTATCTCGTGTCATTAAACTTTTCATTCACATATTAAACTAATTGGCCGAAGAACTTGGCTTTCCTAACAGTAAATTTTACTGAAATAGGACAGTTAATCCCTTCTCCGTAGTTTGCTGATTCCATGTGTTCGCTGACCACTTTGTTTGCAAGGAGGTACTTGCTTCTTTTGAAAAGCTTTTTTTTGAAAAAAATGTGTATAAAACAAAAAGAGTATTAATCAAAATGATAAAATGCGAATTCATTTTAATGTAGTTTATATATATAGGAAAAACCTTCATAGCTCAGTCAATAAGTAACAACGATGCCCTTTGGTTGTAAAGACTTGGATTCGAATCCCGTCTGGTACACGTATTATCTTTATAAGCGCTTTTCAACTGAAAGCGAATTAAACAATCTCATACGGAGGTAGTAGGGTGTTTCTTCTCGAAACTGTTTTTTTTTTTTTTTTTTTACAGTTCATTTCTCATCTTTTTTGCTGATTTTTTCCCACTGTATTTAATATGTAATCTAAAAAAACGTGTAAATGCTTCTCTTACCCTTGAAAAAAAATATATATATAATAAAAACACAAAGATAGTTTAATTAAACACAGTTTAATATAATATTTGACTCACAAAAATTGACAAAAACTCACAGATGTAGATTAATTCACTGCTTATCTGAGAAATTAGAGAAAATGTAACAAAAAAATATAACCCTCATAAATTTAATAGGATTGGCCATTCAAATAATTATGTGGTTATATTATTATTATTATTATTATTACATGACCTGAATTTATTGCAGAGGCCATTCTATACTGCATAATTCATCTTCTACATTACACGATCTACATCTACCACTACACAGTATATTTAATTGTTAGTTGCGTGTGTTCTTTGTCTGATTTGTCTTTTATATGGAAAGAAAAACCCTAGTTTTATGAAAAAAAATCATTCTCACCGGCAAACTCACCTTTTTATTTAAAAAAAGTCCATATATTGATTTTTCTCTCTTCGTGACAGAAGATCTTTATGGGAAACATTTATATGGATTGGAAAAGAACTCAGAAGTTTTCATTATTTGCTTTTGATGGATTTATTAACTAATTCATAACTCCGTTTTAATCTCGCAGCAGTCCCTAATATTTATAAAATATTCTTGTTTAGTCAACGTGGCAAGAAATTACCTTTGTAATGTTCTTCTTGTTGTTACTTTTTTTTGTGATTTTGGTCCAAGTTTCTAAAGATAACCGCATTTCCCCCCTTCTTTACTATCAACACCAAACTTATGACACTGACAGTGAACTTCAAATGTAAACTGGCACTTATCCAGGGCAGCTGAGACAAAAATTACCAGCGGTAGAAATTACCGGAAGAAATTTCAAGTTTTAAGTGTGGGTGTACGTTTACTCACTCAAAATTGGGACACGAAACAAAAACTATTCTTTTAAAAGAAGCTTATTTTGAAGAGTGAGATAGGAAATTCTCAAATGCAAAGGATTGCAAATGGTAAGAAATGAAACAGAGTTTTTAGTGTTATATTGCTACGGTGGCCAAACTGCGGCTCGCGAGGCACATGTGGCTCTTCTTAAGTTTTATAACAAATAAAAAATACTTAAATTTTTTTCTTAATTTTCTATTGTTTTTAGTTTAATTTTTCAATTAACTACATTTCTGCTCGGCAATGTAGTTATATTTATATTACCTTGTCAGAAAATTTAAAAAGATACATTAAAAGATACGAAAGAATCAACTGACATTACAGACCAACCACAATTAGCACTTTTTATTCGTTTCGTTCTTGAGAACGGAGTGACGCGAGAAGAATTATTAGATTTAATAGCATTAAAAGATAGTACTCGTGACGTTGATATTAAGGAAGCTTTTGATGTTGCCCTTAAAAATGTTCCAAATATTTTTGGTTCTTAACAATTAACAAAAAGTAAATTTGTGGCTCTTAACAATTTCTGGTAGGTAACTATGGCTCTTGCTGCAAAAACTCTGTCCATCCCTGTTATATTGCATTTGCGACCTTAAATAACTCCAGTTCAGTTTCAGTAGAAAAGAGAAGTTATCAGGCCATTCCAGTGATTTTTCTTTCTTTTTTTTTTTTTATTCCAAAAAGGATGTGTGTTTATGCGTGTGCTAAAAAGAAGATAGATTGCATTTTCATTCTTTTAAAATTATGACTGTATTGCAAAGTAGTTGTGAAAAATTCAAATATTAAGGAAGTATAGTTTTAAGAGCTCCACTTATTACATAATCATGCAACTATGACTGATTCTTTCATAGGTAAAGCGAAGAATTTTGCCTAATCCCAATTGTGAAGCAGATGAATCCAAAGGGATTGAAACCCTAACGTCTAATGGTATAAAGAGAGAGGTAAGCACTAAAATCACATTTTTAACCTCGTTAGCTAATAAAATTGTAATAACTCATACATTAACCATTTGTACCGTGCTGCTTGAAAAATAAATAATAATTATTATTATACAAACACCTCCTGGAGTCGAGACTCATCGAGGGAGGCAATAGTAAGATGTATTCTAACAGAGATAATATTTATCATGCCTCATCTTAAATTGGTTCAATGTTTACGCACTAGCCATCTCATTTGGCAATACATTCCACTCACTAACCATTCTCCATGCAAAAAAAAAAGTCATGCCGCACTCTGTTACACACCACACCTTTATACAACTTCCAAGAATGACCTCTTGTCTCTGTCCCCTTCCCTCCTTCAATCCTTTGAAAAATATCCTGGGTATCTATTTGATAAGCACCCCTTAACAATTTATGTCTCAATCATATCGCTCCTCTTCCATCTATTGACTACCGCCTGTAATTTGCATTCCCTCAACCTGTCTTCATAGTCAGTATTCCACAATCCCGATATTGCTTTTGTCATTCGCCTCTGAACTTTTTCCAGAGATTGCTTCTCACCTAGGAACACCGGTGACCACATCAATGCGCAGTAGTCCAGATATGGTCTAATCAAAACCTTGTACAGCGGAATTACACATCATTATCTCTGTTTGTCAGTGTTCTTAGTATATACTGGCATTTCTTTACGCTGTTTTTATCATTCCTGCAATATTCCAAGATCATACGCTTCTGCCACCTCCTGCAATACAACGTTTCCAATATGATACGCAACTTTACTTTTTTGAGATCCAAAGTGCAAAATCTTACATTTACTGCTGTTAAATTGATATCCCACTTGTCTGCCCACATAGCCACTTTATTCAAATCGCTCTGAAGCGTCAGTACATCTGCATCATTCCTAATAACTTTTCCCAGCTTATCATCATCTGCATACAGCTGAATATCAGCTTACAGACCTCTCGCAATATCATTAACAAACAAATTAAACAGTAGTGGTCCTAGAATAGAACCCTGTGGCACTCCACTGGTAACTGTCCTCCTGAGAGACATGGCTCCTCTGTACACCACCGTTTGATATCGATTAGAAAGTCAGTCTAATCAATATCTATCTAATCGACCAACTGATTTTCCAATCCCATTTGCTGTAACTTATACACCAGTTTATTATGTGGTAGCCTGTCAAATGCCTTTGTAAAATCCAGAAGTATCACTGTATACGAATCACCCCCAATGAGAACTGTAGTCACCTTATTATAAAATGTAATTAAATTTGTAAAACAAGACCTCCCTTTAACAAACCCACGTTAACTTCTATACGGAATCCTTTTCCACCCAATCCAGTATTCTGTTCCAATCTATCCAAGATCTTAACAACCACTCCAGAAATGCAAACTGGTCTGCAATTTGAAACATCTGTTTTGCTTCCACCTCTATGCAGTGGAACAATCTTGTCCTCTTTCCACTCATTACGGATTATTGAGGACATCGGACTCTCATTAAACAACCGAATCAACGGAAGTGTCAGTTGCTTAGCGCATTATTTCACAACCTGTGGTGAAATTCCATTCTAGTCCAATAGACTTATTCATATCAAAATGACTTAAACAATCATAGACTTCTACCTCATTCACCTTCAAGGAACTAGGTTGAAGTATTGATTCCTCAACTGCCTCTTTCCTTAGAATAGTATCATTACCATCATGTATCAATAGCCTTAGCAAAATGATCACTGAACAACTTCACAATAACTTCTTCCTTGGTCACTTTGCGCCATCTCGATCCAGCAGAGTTATCTTCCTATAATCATTCTTTCTTTGTTAACGATACTAAGTAATTTTATAAACTTGGTTTTTAATCCTTTTTTCCAAAGTAAACAAACAGACAAGTAAGTCAAGTTTGCGCCTGAACATAGTTCAGGTCTGAGGCAACTCTTGGTAAAGGTGGAGTAAGCTTCGATCACTTTCCTTAGTATTTCCCCTAATGCAGTGTTTCTCAACGTTTTTTTTTGGATCATGCCCCACCTCAACGTCTCAAAGATTTTGATACTCCCCCTAGCATAATAGCAGCCAAGTTCTGAAAAAGTATAATATAAATATGTATAAATATGTACATTTTCTAATTGCTCCCCCCAAATATTCAAATTGGCCCCTGTGGGGCGTATGCCCCCACGTTGAGAAACACTACCCTAATGCAAAGCACATATCCTTGCGTAGATGTATGATGCTATGCTTTAAAGACAAAGGCCACTACCCAGACCGGTTTCCCTGTTTAAGTGCGGGGTAACCTCTCCAAAAAAAAAAAAAAACTGAGATCCCCCGGATCACCCAATAATCAGCGCACTGCAGGATCAAAAATTCAGAAACTCAGTGTTGTTTCCCTCAATAACAGACTCACCCTGCCACTGAGAAGAACTCTGAACCGGTTGGCTCTACACTGTGGCAGGCTCCCCCATCACCGAGCAGAGCCGCTCATTTGCTCATCTGAGTGAGGGGTAACAGCAACAGCCGTGCCTCAGTTAACTTCACAGGCTACAGCATTACCATTCATTACCCCCCCCACCCACCCACACACACTCAGGCCCTGGGTGACGGTAACAGCCGAGCCTCAGTTAAAACTTCATGAGCTACAGCATTGCCATTCATCACCCAAGCTTCCAACCGTTTTCGACCTTTATTGAGGTCTCGTCAGTGGGAGCCAGACCCAAAAATGCCAAGGTAATGCAGAGCTTATAAATTTTAACTAAACAAGTTGTTGCCACAAAGTGCTTTGACCTTATTAAATAAAAATCTCAGGATGAGAAAGATGCAGAAAGTTTTTTACCTTGGGTATATTATATGTTAAAGACACTAAGCAATTTTATAAACTTGGTTTTTTAATCCTTTTTTCCAAAGTAAGTCAAGTTTTCGCCTGAACATGTAACTTTCTACATCTTTCTCTCATCCTGAGGTTTTTATTCAATAGGGTGAAAGCACCTTGTGGCAACTTGCTTAGGTAAAATTTATAAGCTCTGCATTGCTTCAACCTTGGCATTTTTTGGTCTGGCTCCCACTGATGAGACCTCAAAAAAGGTCTAAACCGGTTCGGGTCTGCCTCTGAGAGGCTCTGCTTGGGGGTAGGTTTTTGCCTGTCTTTGCAGTGGGCCACCACTAAGATCATGGCTCTGCTTTGTAGTGGGGTGAGCCTCCCACTGGGTAGAGCCAATGCTGAGAAGTTCGTTGACGGGGTGAGCCAGTCACTTAGTGGAACAACGCTGAGTTGGGCAATCTTTCGGGATTTTCTTATTTTTAGAGCCCATGCTGTAGCCCATGAAGTTTTAACTGAGGCTCAGCTGTTGCTGTCACCCAATTCCTGGTGGTGGTGGTGGTGGTGTGTGTGTGTGTGGGTGGGGGGGGGGTAATGAATGGCAATGCTGTAGCCCATGAAGTTAACTGAGGCACGGCTGTTGCTGATGTTACCCCTCAGATGAGATATGAGCAAATGAGCAGCTCTGCTTGGTGGTGGGGTGAGCCTTCCACGGTGTAGAGCCAACCAGTTCTGAGAGTTCTCAGTGGCAGGGTGAGCCTGTTACTGAGTTGAACAACGCTGAGTTTTTGGAGTTTGGCCTGTACTTGAACATTCAGAAAAGGTCGAAACCGGTCTGGGTAGTTGCCCTTGGCTTTAATGCATAGAATCATACATCTCCGCAAGGGTATGTGCTTTGCATTAGGGGAAATACTGAGGAAAGTGATCAGAGCTTATTCCACCTTTACCACGAGTTGCCTCAGACCTGAACTGTGTTCAGGCACAAACTTGACTTACTTGTCTGTTTGCTTACTTGGAAAAAAAGGATTAAAAAATCAAGTTTATAAAATTGCTTGGTATCTCTAACATATAGTATACCCAAGGTAAAAAACTTTCTACATCTTTCTCTCATTCTGAGATTTTTATTTAATAAGGTCAAAGCGCTTTGTGGCAACTTGTTTAGGTAAAATTTATAAGCTCTGCTTTACTTCAACCTTGGCATTTTTGGATCTGGCTCCCACTGACGAGACCTCAATAAAGGTCGAAAATGGTTGGAAGCTTGGGTGATGAATGGCAATGCTGTAGCCCATGAAGTTTTAACTGAGGCTCGGCTGTTGCTGTCACCCAGGCCTGAGTGTGTGTTTGGGGGGGGGTAATGAATGGCAATGCTGTAGCCTGTGAAGTTAACTTACCCCTCAGATGAGCAAATGAGCGGCTCTGCTCGGTGATGGGGGAGCCTGTCACGGTGTAGAGCCAACTGGTTCAGCGTTCTTCTCAGTGGCAGGGAAACAACGCGGAGTTTCTGAATTTTTAGATCTCACAAGTTTCCCTGTTTAAGTGCGGGGTTCACCGCACTTAAACAGGGAAACCGGTCTGGGTTGTGGCCCTTGCCTTTAATGCATAGCATCATACATCTCCGCAAAGGGATGTGCTTTGCTTTAGGGGAAATACTAAGGAAAGTGATCAGAGCTTACTCCACCTTAACCACGAGTTGCCTCAGACCTGAACTATGTTCAGGCGCAAACTTGACTTACTTGTCTGTTTACTTACTTGGGAATAAAGGATTAAAAACCAAGTTTATAAAATTGCTTGATATCTTTAACATATGGTATACCCAAGGTAAAAACTTTCTACATTTTTCTTTGCTAGCTGCATAAGAGAAAAACTCTCTGGGAATTTTCCTTAGCCTGTTTCCCTAGTTTCCTCTCAGAATTTAATTTCGCCTTTCTTGTTATACTTGTCATTCTTCTTGCCTGCACTTTATAAATTTCATGCAACTATCCACATCTTCGAAGTTTATATTTTCTCCATAATTTTCTCTTCTTCTGTAATTCCTGCTTAATTTCCCTATTCATTCATTTAACACCTATTTGTTAATCCTTTTTGATTTAGACAGAATATGTTATTGCCATCATCATATACTTAACTATGATACATGCCATATTAATGTCTTTTCCTTCAAGTTCTTTTCCCCATAGAACTCCTTCGAGATGTTTTCTGAGTTTTCCATAATCTCCTGCCCTATAGTTCCACATGTATCCTTTTACTCTGGATGCTTCTTCATGCTTTCGCGCCTCTCAAGTCAGGACAACATGATCACTGTCACCAACTGGTGGCAATGTCGATATGTTGTTAACAATTACGTTATCCGACGTCATCACTAAATCCAGTACATTTTGCCCACGAGTTCCTTCCATCACCAACTGTATGAGATAGTGATCCCTTAAGAACTCAAGAAATTCTTTTTCCTTTCTCCCATAAGCTATTTTTTCTTTTCAATTTGTATGTCTAAAATTGAAAACCCTCATTATCATTACGCTTTTTCTCTAGCTAAACTAATTTGCCTATACATTTCTTTCTCATCTCGTTCATTATTTCCAGGTCTGTAACAAGCCCCAACTAAATATCTCTCTCTCTAGTAACACCTCAAAATATTGCTAATTTCTTCAAACTCCTCGAAACGTGTTTCTTATCTACAAATTGCAAAACTTGTAGTATATCTATTTGTAGTGGAAATCTATTTCCATTATTATGGAAGTTCAGTATCTAATTGTAGTGTATTTGTTTAAGTATTCGTTATTATTATTATTATTATTATTATTATTATTATTATTATTATTATTATTGTTATTATTAGGCCTTGACTGATTTCGATTATTCCGATTTTGCAAAATATATCAAAAATCAGCTAACGCCTTTTTATTCCCGTATACGGGAGTAGGCGTGATTTTTTTTTTGATTTTTTATTATTGTTATTATTAGGCCTTGACTGATTTCGATTATTCCGATTTTGCAAAATATATTTCAAAGTTTATAGAATCAATAAAAATCTTCGAAGTTCAAATAACAATTTTTGTTATTTCATTTTTTACATCGAATCCATACACGAGAGGTAGAAAAAACCTATAGCACCTCAGTGCCATATTGGGGATGCAGGTGACGTTGACAGTGAAAGAAGGTTATTGACATCTCTCGTGAAGAGTTGGAGATTGTGGTTGTTGGGGAACATTTCATTAGATAGGCTGTTCCAAAGAACGGACACAGATGGAATGAAAGAGGAATAAGAGAATCAAGTTTGGTGTGTTTGCAGTTGTACCGAAAAGGGATGCTGAAACGCTACTGCTCTTGTATTAACAGGTCTAGCAGAAAGTACATGATTTGTAATTGCCAAATTGCAGTGGAGCAGTGCCCATGGATAGAAATACCTCTAGAAAAGACAAAAAGCTGGAACAGTGCGTATGTAAAACAGAGGAAGAAGTGAGTTGACGGAGGTGAGATGATATCTTAGTATAGGAGAAAGAGGGGTGGATGATAGAACGGAATTGCTCTCCTCTGAATAGCAACGAGTATTTTAGGCAGGTGTTAGGAGCACCACTCTAAATATGTGAACTAACTAGATTTGGGATTTGTATCGAGGTAGTAGAAAAGTGGAAAAGAAGCTATTGGTGTGATACGATATGTTTATGCCAGAAGATGCTGGAGGTAAGTGTCAGTGCAAGGAGAGAGATCTAATCCTGTCTGGTGATTTGTATGTCACTGAGCATAAGGGTAGGTGAGCTGAATCCCTTTTACACACACCGGCCACTGAATTAGAAAATTAGAAATCGCTGGTTTCCGTATAGGCATGCGATTGGCAATACCGATCCTCTTCAATTCTCTGCGCATAGTTCAGTGCGATATGGATGGGAACAGCCTTCATTAAATGCTTCTGTTAATTGCTGCACACAAGAAGTTCTTTTTGTCCGTGCAACGTTTTCAGACAACAGTGATCTCGTTCCTGACAGACGTAGGGCCACAGTAACGCCTCTTAGACGAGCAATGTGTTATTTTCCCACTGATTAAACACTCGGGATATCTCACCTTTTGAGTAACCAGTCAGTTTTGCTATTTTCAAAATGGTGGCTCCATCCAGACGGATCCCACAATTATTGACCACTAGCATTCTTAAATAGTTGCCTTGAACAAGTGGTGACGCACGTGACCAAGTATTTTGCATATACACTGTGTAAGTGATGTTTACGTATATCTGCGTAAAGGTTTCTAATTTAGCCGATATGTGTAAATAAGGTTGATGTCAATAAAATGATAGGATTTCTTCCTTTCCTGCCAATCAGTTAATCCAACACCTCCTGTTCTTACCGTGGCTTCTTGCTCCCTGTACAAGTTAGCTATCAGCCTGATAGTGTGTTGAGGAAAACCCATTCTTTCATTACTTCCCACAGTTTCACATGCTGACCTCAGTCAAAAGCTTTAGTGTAGTCTATGAAACATATTACCATAGGGAGTCTAACTCTAACTTCTTTATAGGTTTCTATGATCTGTAATATCAACAAGGCTCTGGATGCAGATGGGATCCTAGCAGAGTTATTTAAGGTTGCAGGGGATGGACAGATAACAGTGTTTCATAGATTGATTACAAGGATATGGGAGACAGAATCATGGCCTAGAGGCGTAGTTTGGAAGGAGGAAAGATTGCGTAGCAGGAAGGAAAAGGATCTACTGAGAGATAATTATTTGAACTAGCATGTGAGGATCAGATTGTCGGTTTTGATACCACTACATAAGAAGGGAGATATGAAGGTTTGCAAGAACTATAAAATTATTAGTTTAATATCTCATGCAAGCAATATTTTATTAAACATGATTTTAAAAAGAATTGAAGCCAAAGTTCAGGCAGAGATGCCTGAAGAACAAGTAGGATTAGGAAAAGTAAGGTTATCAGAGATTAGATCCTTTGTCTTAGAGATCATAGAAACCTATAAAGAATTTAGACTTAGACTCCCCTATGGTAATGCCTTTCACAGACGACTCTACAGCTTTTGACTATGGTCAGCATGTGAAACTGTGGGAAGTAATGAAAGAATGTGTTTTCCTCAACATACCATCAGGTTGATAGCTAACTTGTACAGGAAGCAAGAAGCCACAGTAAGAACAGATATTGGATTAATTGATTGGCTTCAGGTTGGAAAGGAATTTAGGCAAGGATGCATACTTCAGTATCTATGCTGAGCACATCATGCATGGAGTATTCAATGAGCTGAAGATAGGAATTAGGATAGGTGATGGATTGATCAGTAATCTGAGGTATGCTGATGATACCATACACCTCTGTAATGACAAGGAAGAACTAGGGCAAATTCTTGGCAAAGTTAACGAGATCAGTAAGGACAGAGGACTTCAGTTCAGTCCTAGAAAGACAAATATTATGATTCTCGAAGGGTATACAGAGGGAAGCTCCTGAAAAACAAGTGTACCTTAATAGAGAAAGAATTGAGGAAGTCAGCAAGTTCGAGTAGCTGGGATCCATTATTATTATGAAGAATTGCTGTTCAGAAGACGTCAGAAAAAAGTCAGGCATTGTTAAAACAACATTCAGAGACTTGCCTCTGACTGTTGTTTTTTTCTTCCTTCCAAATTCAAAATTTCCTTCCACGTTTCGTGGGAGGAAATTTTGTTTACGCTTAAATCCTAATTGGTCTGTTATTGGGCGATTGCACGAATTAATGCGAGTTCCAAGACATTTTGAGTTGCAGGATTAAAATCTAGAGTTTCTCGAACGGGAAAAATCCGACATGCAAGGTTCAAGATGATCGACAAACTAAATCTTTGGTACAGGCAAGTAGGCCATGAAAAGAGTTGAGGATTAAAATCCAGAGTTTGTAGAACGGGAAAATCCTACTTGCAATATTCAAGATCGACAAACTCGATCTTTGGTAGAGGCAAGTAAGGCCTTGAAAAAAAATTACTCTAGTTGTCAACTAGAATTGAACCCCTAAGTTTCTAGTATTATGGAACCACAAACCTTGACAGAAGGCTACAGGATCCTCAACAAAGGAAGTCCTGATTCCTGATGACAACTTCACTAGTATCAAGAAATATACAAGCAACTATTTGTATTTAAGTTGGACTTGTTAAGTAAGGATATGTAGTATCACAAAGTGTTTGTAATAAGAAGACATTCAAATTTGTTAATACTGAAGGGGAATAGTTTCTTGCGATTCCACTTATTCAGTGAATAGTTGGCTATATTCATTGTTGGAAATATTCGCTTTAACCAAATGCAAATATCTGATGTAAGCGGCCTGTTCGTTTTCGCATTTTTGCAGCATTCTGCTCGCAATAATAGCCTAAAAGGCTGGAGACAAACATGCAAGTGACAGCTTACTTTGAAGCAATCTGGTGTAAGATTGATGCCGGTGGGAAGAAATATACAGTTAGTTACACCAGTACGGGTAGGGGAGTTTCGGAGATGAGAGCAAATTAGCACAGTGCAGGTCAAGTACGGAGGCGTAGTTTGGAAGGAGGAAAGATTGCGTAGCAGGAAGGAAAAGGATCTACTGAGAGATAATTATTTGAACTAGCATGTGAGGATCAGATTGTCCATAACCAAGGTGGCCGTGTTGTCTCTAACTAGGGAGAGTAGTCTTGCTGTTTCAACTGAATATTCAAAACATAGCACATCTTCAGTTAAGAAGGGGTGTATGCGGATCTACGAGGCAGTATGATTATGACAAGCTTATGAGGAAGCTCGAAGCACTGCCATGACATAAGAATCTTCAAGAAAAGGAAGCAATATCAGACTATATACCCAAAGTCAGAAAAGTTTTAAAAGGGAGTTACGATGAAAATGCAAGATAACATTAAAAGCCGGAGTTGGATAAAACGTTGCGGATGGTATATAAGAGAAATTGATTATCCAACTCACGAGGAAGGCAAAATTAGATTACGATACGAAATTAGGACCAAAGGAAATCCCAAATATTCTTTTGCTGTTTGGAAAATATAATGAAGAGTAACTGCAGAAGGATAATTTTAGCGAGGTGACAGAGGCAAACGAAATAGTTGAGTTACTGAGTGAGTATTTGCAAAGCTCTATCACAAAAGTTAGGATGTTGTTACAAATGTGTTAGGATTTCATGTGAGAATAAAGTTTGATGAATTAGATGTATTTAGGGTATTTCAGAATCTCAATGCAAATACGGCCATCGGATTAGATGGGATATCTTGGCAATGCCTCTAGGTTAGGCTCTTTAACTTATGTCGTAGTCCTGCTAAATTTCCAATGGTGTGAAAGGAGGATAGAATAATTTCTTTGCATAAAGGATGCTGTAAGCTGTGGGAGCAAATTATAGAACCATCAGTATCTCAGGAGTAGTAGTAAAAGTATTGGAAAAGTTGGTCAAAGATAGAATTGAGGGATGGATGGAAAAGAATATGATGCTCTATGTGGTCAGCATAGCTTTGTGAATGGTCGGTCACATTAGTAACTTATTTTTATACTAGAATGACAGCTGAGTTGGATAAAGGGAATAAATACTGCTGAATTTGGAAAGGCGTTTGACAGGATACCACATGGAATACGGTTACGAAAATTGGTACAAATGGGGATGGATATGAAATTGGTGATATGGATACAAGGGCGGCTGATGAACAGAAAGCCAAAAAGTAGTATATGAGGGATAACAATCCAGGAGAGGACAGGTGACTACGGTGTGCTGCAAAGCTCTGTGCTTGGACCATTACTGTTTAATTTATGTATAAATAATATAGGAAACAATCTGAAGCAAAACATTTGTATTCAGTTGTTTGCTAATGATGCAAATTTCGGTAGAGTAGTGGTTAATCAAGGCGTTGTAGACTCCTGAGGAAGGCAAAATTAGATTACGATAAGAAATTAGGACCAAAGGAAATCCCAAATATTCTTTTGCTGTTTGGAAAATATAATGAAGAGTAACCGTAGAAGGATAATTTTAGCGAGGTGACAGAGGCAAGATGAGTTTAGTAAACGACAATTTGGGAAAAATATAATGTTGTTAATTTAATGTAAAAAAGGAGAAATCTTGGGATAAAGATTATAAGCTATGTGTATCACATTGATGGAACTGTACTCGAAGAAATTGATGAAGCTAGGAATTTGAAGGTGGTGGTAGATAAAGAGCTGAGATTTAGTGGGCATACTGATAATGATGTTAAGGTAGCCCATAGTATTATTTAGTTATTGAAGAACAAATCAACAAGAAGAGATAAGAGAATTATCATTCCACTTTATAGAGCCTTAATACAACCACATCTGGATTACTGTGATCAGGTCTGGTCACCTGGGCTTCTTTTCGTTGAGGAAGTATGATGAGGATCCAGAAATGAGTGTTCAAGGTCGTCTATTGAATGCTGTCTGTGAGAATAGAATAACGGTTTGTTTGGAAAATTTGATTAACAGGCGAAAATGAGGGATATGATAGAACAATCTAAGTTACTGAAAATATTTTATAGGTTTGATGCAGAGGAAATATTTCAGCACAAAAGGTCATCCCTGGAGTGAGTAAGAGTGTGGTTAGCAAAGATGTGAGGACTAGACTTTTTGCTTGGAAAGGAGTGATTGAGTAGAATAGGAAGCCAGAGGAGTCAGATGCGAGTGCTTTGCCTTTCAATGGGTTTGTTGGATCCTACGTCTTCTCAATCTATACTTTGGATCCGACATGTTAATCACTATGATGTTCTTAGACAAAATAGAAGGTTGCTAGTTGATTTTTAATTCAAATATAGAGAAAATTTATATTTAAAGACTGCGCCCCTCTATATCTGAATTAGTTCAAGAACTGAAGAAAAACCAACACACAACTATCTCTCCTTTTAGGTGTTAATACTGTATATACTGGCCGAGTATATTTGACTTACTTAATTCACCAGCTGTGGTTCGAATATTTTATGAATGGTGCAGTAAAAGAGATTCAGGCAAAATACAACTTTCGATTAACAAAAACAAACATTTAATTTTAAAATCACAAATTTTACACTTAAGATCAAATCACTAATTAAGTTATTATAAACATAAGCCTTTCTGATAATACTATCATACAAACTCAGACAATGGTAAATTTGTTATCTCCAATACAGTCTTCTCACAGTTCCTTAAGTTCCAAATACAATAAAATCGCAGTAACACCTCTTTACAAGCAAACACTTTTAAATTTACACTTCAGATAATTCTCCGCAATAATTACTGTTAACATAAGGAAATTCTAGGATGAAACACATCACATCTTTGCATAGGAATATTAATGGTTAGAATGTTCTTACCGATAATCTTCTTTCTTCATCAACTTACACACAAACACTTCTTATAACTGTAAACACTTTATACAATAAACGGCACTCATTGAAATAAATCTTCTAAGTAATAACTGAATTAATCATCGGTCATTATATATATAAACAAACGTTCTTGCATGAAGCACTACTGATCACTCATGAATTTAAAGTAACACAATAATTCCTTAACTTAAGATTTTATATGCACAGTTGTTCATTCCTCCGGCATTCAATTAACTCTTTAGGCACTATAATTCTAAACACAGCTAACGGTAAACTTCAACTTTACAGCCTCTACTATTCTTTCGTTACTCCGTGCTATGCTTAAGGATTCCGTGTGTCCTTGAAAGGTCGGCCTGAAATTAAATCTCAACTCTAGTATCGCTATTCATTCAGTAGTCACTCGGCTGTCTTCCGTAGCTATAATTGTTATTCTACAACTTATTAGCTAACCGCTTCTCGACTACTGGACTTTTAATTAGCTGCTTGAGTGTCTTGCCGACTCGCTATTATCACACTCTGATTCCCGAATGCCGAATTAGAATATCCTCTGATTCCAACCGAATGCCAATTCTATCTTTTCACTCTCTAATCTATCTCTCTCCAATATATATATATATATCTTTTCACTCTCTAATCTATCTCTCTCCAATCTATATATATATATATATATATATCTTTTCACTCTCTAATCTATCTCTCTCCAATCTATATATATATATATATATATATATATATATATATATATATATATATATATATATATATATATATATATATATATATATATATATATATATATATATATATATATATATATATATATATATATATATATATATATCTTTTCACTCTCTAATCTATCTCTCTCCAATCTATATATATATTTTGAACTTGAACTTGAACTTAATTGGTTGATGGACTGAGTCCTTGACTCTTTATCCCTTCATCTGGATTTTAGATTGTGGGTGATGAAATTATTGTGGGTAATTTACCCGCTCATTGTGAGCATTGAGGCTGTATCAGCTTTCTCTTGCGATGGAGGATTTCGGTTTTTTATGTTTGAAACGATCTGAGGGCTTGTAGTCCGCTGCCTGTCGAACTAACTGATTTGGGTGATTATCCGTGATTGTGAAGAATTTCTCTGCAATGTTTGTCATGTAGGTCTTAATATCTGGAAGATTGGCTTCTTGATGTAACTGGATGTTTCTGATGAACCATGGGGCATTAAATGCCATTCTTAGGCATTTATTCTGTATTATCTGAAGTCTGTTGATGTTGCTTTTAGTCGTGTGACCCCAGGTTGGAGAGGCATAAGTTAGTTGCGGTCTGATTACCGATTTGAAAAGTAAGATTTTGTTGCTTATGCTTAGGAAGCTGTTCCTGTTCAAAAGTGGATATAGCTGTGCTATAGTCTGACTTGCCTTAGTGGTAACACTATCCATATGTGACTTGAAGTTTAGACGTCTATCAAGATGAATTCCCAGATATTTGGTAGAATTGCGCCAAGGGATGATTTTACCAAACATTTGTATGCTTGTATTCGGTTCTGCCTTACGTCTGGTGAAAAGTACTGCAGAGCTTTTGTTTGGATTAATTGCGATACGCCACTTGGTGTACCAATCCTCCAATTCATTGACTGCTCTCTGCAGCTTGATTGTGGCCAGGTGTGGACGGAGGGATCTGGCTATAATGATTGTATCGTCGGCATACAGAGCGGTGATAGCTGGAGACAGTTTGGGGAGATCTGCCATGTATATGGAGAAGAGTAGGGGAGATAGTAGAGAGCCTTGAAGTACTCCGGCCGTGATTCTCCTCTCCGTGGATCTGATACCGTTGAGTTTTATTTTAAATTTTCTGTTGTGTAGATATGATTTGATAAGTAGCACTAGTGGCAATGGAATACCAACTTCGTGTAGTTTAAAAATTAGTCCATGATGCCATACTCTATCAAATGCCTGAGTGATGTCTAGAAAAACTGCGCCAGTGTGTTGGTGCCATTCATACCCTTGGGTTATATGTTCGATAACTCTGTAAATTTGTAGCGTTGTGGAGTGATATTTCCTAAAGCCGAATTGTTCATCTTGAATTATATGGTTGATATCTGTTGCCTCTTGAAGCCGTGTGAGAATAGCACGTTCGGCTATCTTACCTATGCATGAAAGAAGGCTGATTGGTCTGTAATTTACAGGAAACTGTGTATTTTTCCCAGGTTTGGGAATTAAGAAAACGTCGGCAATTTTCCATCGTTGTGGGAAATAATTTAGCCGGAAGATGGCATTAATGATGGCTACTAGATGCATAACCCCTTTGCGAGGAAGTAACTTGAGTACCTTATTTGTTATTCCATCTGGACCTGGAGCCTTTTTGTTATTTAGTTTTCTTAAAATCTCATATACTTCTGTTGGTGATACGGATTTGTTATTGGATTGGAATGAGGCATTTTGAGTTATTTTACGCACTTGGGTGTGAATTTTACTTATGAAATTTATATCTGTATTGATATAATTGGGGCTGCATTGTTTTTCTAAACTGTCAGCAAATGTATATATATATATATATATATATATTTTTTTTTTTTTCAGCGTTCTTCCTTTATATATGCATTCTTCCCACCTAAATTGTTCTCGTGATTTCTTTGACTAAAACTCTTTTCAGTAATTTTCAACATTCTCCCCACGTGCTGTTCCAAAACGTGCTCGCTCACTTACATACGTCTCCATGACAACTAAACAAAATATAATAAAATTGAGGTATTGCATAACGCTAAACTGCTACAAATAGGAATAAATAAAGAATATTTACATTTCAATTAATGCGCAATTAAATTATCAAATACAAATTCTTATAACATTAACATAGTAATAAATAAAATAGCTTAATAATATTTAATAGTCTTTTCATTATTAATACATATATCCTTGATTAAATAATTAAATATTAAATAAGGTTAAAGGTAGTTATATGAATATTAAATTATAAACAAGTGAATTACATTAAATAATATGTTGGATTCTGAAACAAATAATAATTACTCCAATCAAGGTAGTTATATGAATATTAAATTATAAACGAGTGAATTACATTAAATAATATTTACAAGTCTAGCCTATGTGATGGAAGATCATGTTGGATTCTGAAACAAATAATAATTACTCCAATCTCTATATAATCAGAATCCAACAGGTTCAAGGATAGGTATGATAGATATTGTGTGGATAGTTTTGGCTCTCCCATGAATCAGGTTTTAAACAACTGAGCATTTTATAAATACTGAAGTGACTGAAAATTTGTTCTGTGAAGAGTTTTCTTAACTGAAAGCTATCTCTGGGAAAGGAATATATTGACTTACGTATTTACAAGATCTTTTCCGTTGGTGACGAGCTTGAGTCCTTTCTCTATTTATCCACAATCTTCATCTTTCTGAATTCTTTGCTTCTTGGTACAATTGTCTATAAGTCTTAAACCCTGATTTCATCCTAATAGTCATTATCCATTATTCGAGGTTTTCTCTTTTTGACATGTCAGTTCTTTTACCAAATCCCTTTTTTTGTGTGATGTCAAAGGGACCCTTTCACATCATATGTCCAATCCACTGCAATAATCTCTGACATGGACAAGCGTGTTTCCTCCTGTAAACTGAAGAAAATCGACCTTAGAACCGACACTATTTCATACAGGGTTAGATACCAAGAGACTGGCAAACAAGTGCTGCCATCTTGGACTAATTGATAGTCCAAGACTATCAATTAGTGATAGTCTTGGACCAGCTATTTCTGATTGACTATGGGTGAAGAATGAACTGCTCACTGTCTCCAAAAGCCAGATAGAGTTAAAAGTCCTCGCTTACTTCCTATAAGGGAATAAAATGAGTTATCTGCTTTTTTTATTTCTTAATAATAATAATAACATTAAAATTAATCTCAGTGAATCATGCCTTATTCACGCAGAGATGTGGGGCAGTTATACATAACCATGAACAGTGGAGAACATGGTATTTTGCAAGTGAGGCAAACAGTAGAAGAAGAAAAGCAAGTATTGGATTATTACATCAAGGAAAGCACAGGAAAGACGTTAATTGTAACTGCACTCAAATAGATCAGAAGGTTGGGAAAATAAAACACTCCATGGTCGATATTTGAAACACATTGAAGGAGAAGTTGACATTCACTTAATTTCACAATTGCTTCAGCAGAGCAACATCAAGAGACAGAAAGTGATACTTGCTGCTCAAGAACAATCACTACAAACGAATGCAATAAAGACGAAGATTGAAAAGAGCTCTAACGATAACAAATGCTGACTGTGCAGAGATAAAGAAGAAACAGTGAACCATCTAATTAGTTCTTACAGCAAGATTGCCCAGACAGACTATCAATAAAGGCATGATCGGATGGCAAAAGCTGTACATTGGAGCTTTTGTAGGAAATATGATTTCCAAACTTGCAAATCCATTGGGAACACAGTTGAAAAAGTCATTGAACATTAAAATGTCAAGATATTATGGGACTTTAAAATTCAGACAGATAGACATCTTGAACATAATATGCCAAACATCTCTGTAGTCGTGTGCGGTTTATCGATATGACAATACCAGGGGATAGTAGAGTAGAAGAAAAAGTGTATGAAAAACCGATCAACTATAGGAATCTGGAGATTGAAATTCGATGACTTTGGAGCAAGAGAACAACAAGAACAGTTCCAATTGTAATAGGGGCGCTAGGAACAATACCGAGAATATTTATGAAACATCTGGAAAAGTTCAGCCTCCCAGATACAACACCATCTCATCTGCAGAAAACTGCATTTTTAGAGCCATCTCACATTGTACGACGATATCTGGTCGATTCCTAGGCCATTTGATAAGGCCCGAATTGGACTCCTTTGCCAGTCAAAGATTTCATTATTCTATTTCATGTTTCTTGTTACTCTTTGACTGTGAACTCTGTCAACTGAATAACAATAATAATAATAATCAATTTATGTTTGTGTATGGAACACGTTCAAAGAATGAAAACAGAAAGATTACCAAAACAAGCCTTAAAGTACAAGCCATTAGGAAAAAGAAAACCAGGACGTTCTCTTAAACGATTCAACGATGACTTCTAAGGCCGGAACAGGCCATGCTAGGCCTGAATCCTTGATACGTATGATGATGATATATATGAATCATGAAGCGTTATGTCCCGCTTGGTGTGGAGGATCCGCTGTTTTGAATTTGGCCGTCCATTTGCATTCAGTTTGCAGCATCAGTAGGGCAGACATCCATGGCCCACATGTCTTCTTTTAAAGCATCCATGCATCGCTTTTTCGGGCGTCCTTTTAGGTCGTCGTCTACCTTGTGAACCCTGGCCACATGCCTATACCATCGTAGGCGTGCTTCGCTCAGCTTCTCTGGGATTGGGACAATAACAAGAGTTTTTCCGGATGGTCTAGTTGTGTGTATCCCAGTGTCCATTGGAGCATCCGCATCTCCATGACATGTGGTGCCTGTTCATGCTGTTTTGTTACAGGCCAGCACTCTACTCCATAAAGTGCGACTGGTCGGATGACTGCGCAATAGATCTTGGATTTGGGACACCGGGGTATGTATTTTCTTATCATATAGGACTCCATTGACCTGGCACCATTTCAGCCAAGCAGCATTAATATCTGTTCTAGCTCCTGGGAGGGTACTACCAGACACCACACAGGATCCAAGGTACTGAAAGTTAGAGGTCTTAGTAAGTTCAGTACCATTGACTAGAATTGTGCCATCTGTTTGGGTGCCGCATTCGAAATATTCAGTTTTTGTCAGGTTAAGTCACAAACAGAAGTCGTCAAGTCGTGTTTTCCACTGGTTGACCAGTAAATCAAGTTCCGCTCTGGTCTCGTGGGCCAGCAGGACATCGTCGGCATAAGTAGGGTCCATGGGTAAGATTGTTGCAGGTCTGCAGTCACTGTGTCTATGCACAGGATAAACAGAAGTGGTGATATATAGACTTCATGGATGGTATGTGTGCTTAGAGTATATCAAATCAGTTCATGTGGGACCTGATCGAACGCCTTCTCCAGGTCTAGGAAGGCCATATGGACTGTCTTACTTTTTTTCCTGTGCCTTTCCATTAGTAGGCAGACTGCATGGATTGCGTTTGTCGTCTCAATCTTTTGCAAAGCCACATTGATTTGGTGATATAGTATAGTACGAGTATAGTATGGGTACGCATGCCAACAGGAGAATCCATTTCGATAATAGCGTAATCAATCCGTATTGTGGGATGAATTGTTTATTATTACACGGCGGAAAATTAACTTCTCTTTTATGATCATTGTAGTTTTTAAAGTGATAACTATTTTGCTTGTATAACATTTGGAAAATTTTATCTATAAAGCACTTGATTTCGCTTGTTGGTGACCAATTCGTTCATCGCCTTATTTATTTCTTCCCTTCGACATGAATTGACTCTTCTTGGCAGTCTTCCAACGAGAGCTCTCCCTTCTGTGGTCGGACTATAATAATATCTCTTAAACGGGCATTGATTATGCTTTCAAAAACCTTCATGGTGTGGCAGAGGAGGCGAATTGGGAGGTAATTAATGCAAATAGTGACGTTATCTTTGCCTTTACAAATAGTTACTCTAGTGTTAGTCTGCCAGTCAGATGGGATCTCGTTTTCCTTGATGCATTTGTTGAACAGTCCTGTCAAACACTCCACCTTTCGTCGTCCTAATGTTTCCCAGGCTTCTATGGGGATATCATCAGGCCCGGTCGCCTTTCGGTTTTACATGGCATGGATGATATTTGCAATCTCAGTTGGTATGAACAGAGCCAGCAGTGGGAATAGGCGGATTTGGGTACTCGTCGTTGCTTATTGTATTAGAATAATCATGCGATCGTTGGAGGATGTCTGCTGGTAGCTGGTCCTTCTTCATCTTTGACGAGAGCCTGTGTAGCTCAGTGGATGTGGCGTTTGCCAACCACGGCGCTTGGCCGCACGAAGGAAGACTTGGTTTCGAGTCTAGTCGGCGACTAGAGGAAATTTTTCTAAGCCTTTTTTCGACCGGTTCCCGAGTTAGTCGATCTCTGGCACGGGCAAGCAGGTTTTTCCTCCCGGAAAACTCGGGTTTTTCGTCCTGTAAACTCAAGAAAATCGACCGTAGAACCCACATTATTTCAGACATTAAATATATTGTGTTAGGGTTAGGGACCACGAGATGGCGGCACATTTGAGCCGTCTCTTTTCACTGAGTACCGCTTAATTAGTGATAGCCTTGGGCCATCTATCTCTGATTGGTACCAGTGGAGATTGAACTGCCCACTCAGTCTCCAAAAGTTAGATAGGGCTAAATGGCCTCGCCTACTCCCCGTATACGGGAATAAAAAGGCGTTAGCTGATTTTATATATATATATATATATATATATATATATATATATATAATATGGCTGATGTCTGTTGTAGCATGATGTCTGGATTTGGCTAGTCTGTATATGTCATTAGCTCCTTCAGGTTTGTCCAGGCGAGTATACATTTTGTGGTCACGCTCAGCTTTTGCTGCCGCTACTTGTCGTTTAGCAATTGTCTTCAGTTGGCGGTATTGAGTGAGGTTGTCATCAGTTCTAGATTGTAGCTAGTTTTTGTATGCGTCTTTTTTGGCCTTCACTATGTGATAGACATTTTAATTTCATCACCAAATTTGCTTGTCTATGAATCGACGGCCTGGTTTGGTTGCGACTAGAATTTTCTTGGTGTTTGCCTGAATTTTCATGATAGTCTCATTCCATATTTCTCTGGCTGTGTGGCCAGTTTCTATTTTGAAGGGACCGACAGCATCTATAAGTTATTGTGAACGGTTAGCAAGATTCCACCACTTAATTCCTTCGGTAGATGTTACTAGTCGCCTGGGTGGTCGAAGATAGAGACGGAAATCAAGGAGACCAGGAGTCGATGTTGGGGAGCGATGTTGGCAGATGGAATAACCTTGGAGTCTATTTGCAGTTTCAAGTCTCTTCTTCGTATCATCAAGTAATCAATTTGTGTTTCATGACCACCACTGTAATAGGTGATGAGGTGGGATAGGCGTTTCTGGAAAAATGTGTTTGTCAGTGCCAGATCACATGCTTCAGCGCATTACAAGATGAGTTCGCCTCCATCATTGCGTGTGCCATATCCACAACCACCATGTATACGGTCAAAACCATCTCGGGAATGGCCAACATGGCCATTTAAGTCTCCACCAGTAATTAGTGGTTTATCAGATTTGACATTGATGACTTGGATAAATGTTTCCAAGTCTGTCTAAAATTTGTACAACACCGGGCAACTCGCAAGAACTTGCGAGTTTCCCGGTGTTGTACTACCTTACCTCCATCCTGAAGATATTTTCAGGATGGAGGTAAGGTTTCAAAACCGCGAATTTGACCATTTGCTTAGCTCGTAATCTCGATACAATGTAAGTTTGGATTCACGGCATTTCATTATTTTTACGATATCGGGAAGACTAGGTCTTCCGATGGCAGGTTAGGATGCCTCCTGATCA
This sequence comes from Typopeltis vanoorti, assembly GCF_054136105.1. Lineage (NCBI taxonomy): Eukaryota > Metazoa > Arthropoda > Arachnida > Uropygi > Thelyphonidae > Typopeltis > Typopeltis vanoorti. Next base: position 59,038,654 of record NC_143562.1, read on the forward strand.
ATTTCTTATACAATCATCTTCATAAACTTATCAGTGTCCTCAGTATGATTGCAAATCATTGCAAGCATATGTGCGACTTCTGATTATTTATAATCTAAGCTTCAGCCCTTTATCCACCATTACTCCATTATACCATACTATTTCGTGGAATGCAGTTCCATCAATATACTGCACCTGTTTTCTTTGGGCGCAGCGTAAAATAGTACACTTAGGAACTTTGATTCCCCCCCCCCCACACACACACAAAACACACGTTTGCCGATTGCACCAACCTATTCAGATTCTCCTTTGTGACACAAGTTCAAAATTCTCAGAAGTGTTAGGACATCAGAATTCATCTGCTATTACCATGCCCAAATTTGCATCATCTGCGAAACACTAAATAATTTCTCTTGACACCTTGAACAATATTCCCCGAAATCAAAACACCACTTGTCGCTCCCCTCTTTAGAGACGCCGTAAACAGAATGATCCTCACTAACGTTCCCAGCCAAAAATCATTTCCTTATTCAAGATGAAATTTACTGTCCATTCCTATTCCCAGTCAATTTCATTGCTAATCACCATATATAAGCATATGGTATTCTGTTAATTAAATGTCTTTGCCGACTCAAAAAAGAAAAAAAAAAAAAGACGGCGACTATATGCATATCCTCTTTCCAATGCAAAGAGAATATGCATATAGTATTTTTCTTTACACTTTTCTTTATTTACATTACATTCCACAAAGCAGGTAAACCGGTTAGATAAGCATATGCATAGATATAATATCTGGCATTATAGCCTTAGTTGCTTCGACCGCAATTCCAAATGCTTCAACTTTTCCCTATTATAAAATGTAACCAACTGAACCGACATATCCTTTAACAAACCCGTGCTGCTCTTTCTAGTGATTACTATTTACATCAGTCCAGTCTTGTATTCTAACAAACCTCTCCAACATCTTCGCTACATCTGAAATTCATGCTCTTCGATAGTTTGACACCATTGTTTCCAATCCTCTTTTAAGTAAGTGGCTCTCACAGTTTTCACCTTCTCGGGAACTTTTTTTTTTGCACTCCAATATCCTATCAGCTACCACATTTTTATTAATGTTAGTCTTTCTCTGTATCTCAAACACACCCCGTACTTCTCCTTCCAGTTTGCTATATTCCTTTACTATCATACTGAATCATATCCTCAGTTTCCCCACATGAAATACACTGACGAAATATTTATTGAACATGTCACTGTAACACCATCTTCAGTTAACCTCGCTCTTTCCTTTACTAGTCTATCACCATCAAGTTTAATGGGTTTTATTATTATTTATATACAGATATTATCATTAAGGAACAGAAATGTAATGCTTACACTTGGATAAAGATTTAAACAAGAATATAATTTCTTGGAATTTTTAATGCACTCATTAAAGGTTGCATTTGATCTGTTTTCTTATTCCTTTCACTTTCCTTGTCTAGGTTTATATGTTATGCTAATATCGCTTTAACTGTTCTGCTTGTACCACCTCTCGGCAGTGTCTGCTCAGAAATATTTCATGCGCTTCAACTTTTACCAACGATCTGTTGGTTGGAAAGCAGAAACGCTATGCAGTTCGCCAAGCAGGCATGCAATTTACAGGACAGGTTTACACTTTACAGAGCAAATTTCATATGCTGAGTGTTGTTCGAGACAAATTTTATTATTATTCTACACAGACGTATATAGAAAGAAAAACATCGTCTAAGAATAATTTCATGTTTCGCGGTTAGTAGCATATTTACCAGTAATGTACCTAGATTAATTTAAATGAGTAATATGTACATATATAATTACTGATTTGCAATATAAATTATTAATTTAATATACGCTTTATTATTTTTTGAATAGCAGTTAATCCTGATAAAAACGGTACAGCTGAAGCCAAAGCATTAAGTGAACACATGTCAGTTGCTGTATGCTGCAGAAGTGTAGTTGTTAAGTATTTCCGGTCCTGCGCGCAACTTTCGCTTGTTGACATTGAGAGCTTGCATCAAGTGCCAGTCCTTATGTCAACCAGTGTAAACAAAATAGCTCTTTAATGCAGTTTGCTTCAGCAAATTTAGCGCTTGTGTTTCACATTATTATCAAATCGTCATTTTATAACATTTTTTAGACATATATAATTTTATCTTTGAAAACAATGCATACCACAGAGTTAAGAAAACGTGTTCCAGCAATAGATGAACAAGAACAGGTAGGCACGGTAGATGAGCAAGAACAGGTAGGTTTGATATTCTATAGCCGCATGTCTGATCATTTAATTTCATATGGATGTTGTTGTTCACTGTTTCTTTCTGTAATGATAGATAAGTGAAGGAATTAGTATATAGTAAACTGTAGAGAACCTTTGCTGCTTTCCCAGTGATCGTGTAAAACATTTTTTTTTTCATATGTTATTTTTAATATAATAAGGAAGTAGTGGCTTCCACTCGAAATCATAGCCTCTGGCTAGCATATAATCAAACAACGACAACAAAAAAAAAGGATGCCCTTTATAGTTTTTTTTTGTAATATTATTATTAGTTTATTTATTTATTTGCAGAGTTGGTATACCCATAACATTAATAAAACGTAGATGTAAGTTATAAAAGTTTTCAGCATGAGATCTGATAGAAAAAAATCATTGATTTCTTATATGGAGATTACAGCATAATTAATAGCTAATAATTTAGCACATATTGAGTAATTGGTTTCAGACAATAGCTTTCCTTCCCACAACAAATCTAAAGTGGAAGGAATGTTTTCTCTGCTTTTCTTAGAGGCATGAAGCCTTTCATATATTATGCTTATTTAGTCAGCCAGATTGTCATGTAGACTGCTGGCTGACTCCAATCTAAGTGATTTGAATTGAATATCTTATGACTTGATTGCATATCCTCAAATTCTGTTATGTTGAAGAAGTTTTTGATAATAAGGAACAAGTGTCATTAAGCAAGAATTTAAAAAAAAAATTATTTTAAATTTAATGGGGTACTCATCCATGAAAGGTTATACTATGGGTGGGCAAAGGATATTTTTTCATTTTAATTATATATATATATATATATATATATATATATATTTAAATTCATTTTTTGCCAAGTCCGGAAGCCCTGTTCTAGAAACTGAACATGGAACTTTTTTGAGCCACCTTCGTGCCTTTAGTAAGTAGGCAGTGGTCTTGCACTGGGAATTAAATGTTGAAAGTTTATTTTTCACTTGGTTAGAGTATAATAAATTTAGTTTAATCCTTTATCCAAGTGTGAGCAAACAAAGTTTGTGCCTGAAAGTATCTTCAGGACTGGGGTAAGGTGGTACAACACCTGGATAAAGGATTAAACTAAATTTATTATACTGGGAATTAAAGTTAATCTTCCACCTAAAGACCAATCGCAAGTATCCATACGAAGGTGGGATTTGAACCTGCAGGCTGTTGGTTGGACAGCATATATGCTAACCACTTGGCCAAACAGGCGAGCTAATAAAAAAACATCATGAGGAAGGAATACCACATATATCAAGATGATGTCGGTTATGAAAATTGTAAGGTACAGAACAGTAGAAGAGTTAAAAGTATTATACAGAATGTATAATACTTGTAACAAATGGCTTTGCAAGTGAGAACCCAAAAGAATTCTGTTATTATGTTGCAAGTAATGAATGAGAAAGAATAACTACTGAATAAGGATGGTTTGCTGGTGACAGATGTAGAAGAGATTAATGAGTGTCCATTTCACTTAACGTTATCAACCTGGCATGTGCAACATGGAGCTCAATGCTACCTCTACATTGGATGAAGAAATGCAGGCATATGAGGAGGTGGTACTAGAGCTATTGCATAAACTCCATAACAGTTTGGCAATCTGGGATAATGAGATATCAGCACAGCTGTCAACTGTTAAAACAGTATAATAAATTTAGTTTAATCCTTTATCCAAGTGTGAGCAAACAAAGTTTGCACCTGAAAGTATCTTCAGGACTGGGGTAAGGTGGTACAACACCAGGTGAATGCAGATGGTATGTGGGTGACTGATTGTTCAACTAATGAGTAGCCATTTTGTTAAAAGCTATCAACTTGGTATATGCAACATTAAACTTGCCGCTACCTCTTCGCTGAATGAGGAAATCCATGTGTACGAAGAGGGAGTTACTAGATCTCTTGTACCACAAACTGCATAAGAATTCTGCAATGGGATATCAGCACAGATGCCGAAAGAGGGTTCAGCTGAACTGGTTATTTCTTTGACCAGGCTAGATATTTTGAGTCACAGAACAGGGAAGATTCAACAGGAGTGGAAATAATGTATGGTAATCCCATTGCACAAGGGTGGTGCAAAGACGGACATATCTAACTATAGACCAATCAGTATCTCAGGAGTAGTGGTGAAGATTTTGGAAAAATTAGTTAGGGCTCGCACTCAGGAATGGGTTGACAGCAAATCTGGCACACCACTGGTTACCTTGAATCTGCAAGATTCAAGGTAACCAGTGGTGTGCCTCAAGGATCAGTCCTTGGTCCATTGTTATTCAATCTGTATATTAATGACATTGGGAAGGATTTGACATGTGACATACAGCTGTTTGCTGATGATGCAAAGATAAGTAGGGTAATCAGGAGTGCTGCTGATATGCAGTACTTGCAGAATGATTTGAATAGGCTGGAATTGTGGGCATTTGAAAATGGCTGTCAGTTGAATGCTAATAAATATAAGGCAATGCACTTTGGTGTGATTAGATATCCAATGTTGCATTATATTGGTGGGATTGAGAGCCATTTTCAACTGTTTTATATCTATATATTTCTTGAATATGTATGTTGTGTAATAGACTATAAGAGATTATATGTAATAGAATATATCAGGCTGGGAATCTTGAAGGTTACTAGACAGGAAGTTGAAGTTCAAGGGTCATATAGCAAAAATTGTAAATACACTCACAGAATAATTGCAATTCTGAAACGAACCTTGACATGTAAAGATAATGAAGTCATTTTGCTTCTTTACAATGTCTTGATAAGCCCTCACCTGGACTATTGCAGTCTGGTCTCCTGGTTTCCATGGTGATTCTGATACATTGGAGAGAGAGTGTGTGAAGGAGAGTGTCAAAAATGATTCAGGATTGTGGAATACTGATTATGAAGATAGATTGAGAATTTGTAGGCTGCAGACACTAGCAAACAGGAGAAAGATGGGTGATTTGATTACAAACTTCTGAAAGGATTATACAGGATATCAGCGGACGGAATTTTTCATTTTATGAAAGGCATCCTTGAAAGTTAGAATGCTGTTAAGAAGAGGGTGAGGGCTCAATTTTTATCTCATAGAGTGATGCCTGATTGGAACAGATTGCCATTGGATGTTGTGTGCAAGTATGTGAATGAATTCAAGAACAGGTATGACAACTGAAGTGAATAGTATGCCTTCCTTGATGAGTTTAATAATAATAATCACTCCTTACTGGGTTTTCTTCTTTGAAGGCCATGTTTGTATTTACTTTTGATATTCTCATGTTATTATTACAGTAATCTCCATGCGTGTGTAGACTAGCCATTCTGAGATTTCATTTAATGATTTTACTGATCAAAGTAAATGATCCTCTGATGTAGCTAATACAATTTAATAATCTGCAAATATATTACTAGTGTGTGTGTGTATCTTTATTTGTAGGTTTATTTGCATACTAAATGGGCTAGGCTGTTTCTGGACTGTTATACATATGTATTAAAAAGTAGAGGTTATAGAGTACATCCCTGCCATTCTTTTCTTTGACTTTCTATTCTGATATTTGTTCTAATTTGATTAGTGTTTTTATTTCTGCTATATATTTCTTGAATATGTATACTGTAATAGACTAAGAGTTGGCATTTGGTATGTTAAATTGGCTAATATTTTAAACAAATTTTGTCTGTTAATTTTATCCAAGGCACCTTATGTTTCTTTTTTCAATTATTAATTTTAAAGTAAAATTGAGTCACATTTTTTTCTGCACAACTCATCTACCTAACATATTAATGTTAGTTGACTACAGAGCTTCCCTTAAGCACCCACCTTATAATTCCACATATATCCTATTTTTTGGCAGCAACCTTTTCTTTCACCACTTCTCAAACACGTACCTCATTGAGCACTCTCACCATCTGGAGGCAGTGTTAATTCCTTATTAGCAACTACAGCTTGTGAAGTTATCACCAAATCCCAAACCCTAAAGCCTCTCTACTTACTTTGGCCACATGCTGCTTAAAATATTTATCCCTCAGAAATTCAACAAACTCGCCCTCCTTGTTCCTGTGCACTAACTTCTCCTTCTATTCTATATTCCTAATGAAAGTCTCACATCAGGATCACCTTATTTTTACATTCCTAACCTGTTTGCCTAAACATTTCACAATAAGTATTCTGTACATTCCCTGGCTTATTACAGAATCCTATCAGATATACTAGCCTGTTGATTTCAACTTCACCACATAAATTCAAAATCTGCACATGTACTAAAATGGATAGCATAAATGATTTTTATTAGCCGTGTCTCCCCCCCCCCCCCCCCCAACAGAATTTTTAAGTGAATTGAAAATTTATAAATCATTATTAGCATTAAAGAGCAAACTTCATAACATATATAAGAAGCGTGAACCATCAAGTGACTGCATAAATGATTTATTCAGTTACAGGTCTTTGAAGAAAATCCATTTTTACAATTTCACTGAGAGAATTGGGTTAATTAACCAGATTCATGCAGATGGTATTTTGTTATTTGGATTATTCTGCATTTTTCAAGCAAGATGCTGCTTTAATGCTTTTGTTTGGAAGGTAGATTTTGCATATATACGATATGCCATGTATCAGTGGTGTTCAACCTTTTTTTACTACGCGAGCTACTTTTCTATAAAAAGTTATTCGGCGATCTGCTCTCTTGTATAGATCACGTTCCCCCAACCTGATATCTGATTATGCACAAATAAACTACTAAAAATAAACAACTAAAAAAAAATACACAACTAAAAACTTTATTTGTGTATTTAAAAATTTATTTATCACTTTTAATTATTTTAATACAACAAAAAAAAACAAAACAAATATATTGGAATAAAATATTTATTTCTCTATTTTGGAAAACCAAAGTTAGAAAAAACAACAGATTGATTACAAACTCACAAGTTACAGGAAATGTTGGTTGATAAAGAAAAAAAAAAAGTTAATCTGAAATTTGGCATTGTTTGGACCTCACATTATTTTCATAGTCAAGTTGATATGAAGAAGTGGCCAATCGCAGACAATCATCCAAATGATCATTTATAAGTTGGTTTCTTAATTGATTTTTTTATGATGGTCATATTTGAAAAAGCGGATTCTGACAAGTATGTTGATCCGAAACATGACAGAATTTTTTGCGCAATATCAGTTAATATTGGGAATTTTTCATGTGCATGCTTCCAAATGACTTCATTGTTTATTAATTTTAAATGTAAACTATTCTGAATGTTTATTATCTCAAGTTCTACTTCAGCTTGGTTTATATCAAACAGCCCACTAATTTTATATGAAATTTCTGTGATGTTCAAGTTTTCTTGAAATGGATTATTGATAAAAGATACAATCATTTCAGTTTATTAAAATCTTTAAATCTTGAATTTATTTCTTCCTGAACCAATTCTATTTCACGAATAAATTCTTTTAAATAATAGCGATGCATTTCTTGATTTTGTTCAAAAAATTTTAATAAATATGGGAGATGTCTAAATTCGTGGTCATTTATATTTTCTTTAATAAAAGTAAGTATTGTTGGAAAATTTTTATTGAACTTAACATGGCAATTAAATTTTTATCTCTATCTTGTAACTCTAAATTTAAATTGCTTAATTTCGTACAGAAATCTGCTAAAAATGATAAGTGTAACAATCAACTTTTATCACTCAATTGTGGATAAATATCTCATTTTTCATCAAGAAAAATTTTTATATTGTTAATTAATACAAGAAATCTTTCTAAAAATTGACTTCTGCTGAGCCAGCGAACATTTTTGTACAACAGAAGTTCCCTATCATCATCTGCCTGTAATTTAAATAACCGCCATTGCAGGGCTTTTCCTCGAACAGAATTTACAATTTTAAATGTAATATCCAAAACATCTTTTGTGTTTAATCTTTTACGACACAGTACTTGTTGGTAAATAATACAGTGGTATTAAAAAATCTGAATATTTTCATCGTTTTTACATAATGAAATGAAGCCTGATTTATTACCTATTATTGCAGGAGCACCATCAATAGTAATAGACACAAGTTTAAAAAGCGAAGTTTGTGTTGTTTCACAAATTCATCAAATGCCGAAACAGTGTCTTCTCCCCTAGTCCTTCCCAATAATGGTATAATTTTCAAAAGTTCTAATTTACTTGAATAATCTTGAAATACCTTACGAATAAATACCATTAACTGAGCAATATCAGTGAAGTCATTTGATTCATGAAATTGTAATGAAAACACAACACACTGGTGAATGTTTGACATTAACCTGGCCTGGAAACTTTTCTCCAGAAATTGGAACTCTTCCTTTCAGCAATTTGAAACCTTGTCTGCGGCCTAGAAGTAGTCTCTCTCTAGCAACGTCTCGAACCGAGAAGCTCCAGAAAATGGGAAACTCCTCTCTCAAGCAATGTGGATCCGGGCAGTCTCTCTGATGGCGACTCTGGACCAGGCAGCCTTCTCTCTGACAGCAATTCTGGAACTGGGACCCCTTCTGCTTGCTTCAGTCCCTTTTTATTAGGCCTCCTTAAATTGCTGGCCATCAGAAAGTTGTTTGAACTCTTTCTGATTGATTTCGGAGATGCTTACACTTAGAGGCTGCAAGCATTTCTCATACATACAAGTTTAAATAACAATCTTTCTAATGCTGCCATGTACAGCTTCAGCAACAAAAACATTGCCTTTGTTTTTAACACTCTAACATATTCTTATTAAAGCAGTATATGCAGTTAGCTTCAAAAGAGTTATTTACAAAAACATCTAATACAAACTATACCGAGACAAACAAAGTTTATTTTTTTACAATATTCACATGGGACTTAACCTAAGTAAAAAATCGATGTAATGTGCTTTGGAATATTTAATATTTAAGCTACAATCGAGTTTTTACACTTTGCTTATAATTGTATTCACTTGGCTTGCTGTTTGAGTTCCACTGATCCAAATTAATTCATTTACCCGGACTTATAAGAAAATTACTGATTTGACAATTTTAACGCAAAATAAACAATAGCAATACACTTAAAGCGCATTAAAAATAATACAAAATATTGATAAATAAAATATTATGTTTTCAGTTTTAATTAAATTTGTAAGGAGGAATACACAAGAGATCGACCAAAAATCGCTCCGCGATTGAACCGGTTGATTGCAATTGACCGGTTGATCGCGATCGACGGGTCAAACCCCCCCGTCATATATATGATGATGGTTTGCACAAAATTGAAGGAATGTTATGGAATCAGAGAGATTACTGAAGAGACACATGGATGGTACGAAACGTTCTCAGCCTTGACCATAGATGGCAACACTACCAGCAAGATTTTTTTTTTCTAAGTTGGCATTTGAATTTGTACATCTGTCATAAGTATCCACGAGAAATGAAACATAAAAATATAAAACAATCTACTCTATCAAGTAGATTGTTTTATACAGCTGTCTGAAGCAAAAGTGTTGTCTGTATCCCTTGAAATGGATAAAATTGAGTATCATGCAATTATAAAAGAAGGTTTATTAATGCCTTAAGAAATGGGCTGCCGAGTTTAAACGTGGCTTACCAGCCTTGAAGATGATCCACGTGAAGAACGTCCAAAACTTGTAACAACACCAGAAATCATTTATCAAGTGCACGTGGTATTGGATAACTGGCAAGTCAAAGTGCAATTTCACAAGTCTTTGACTTGTGAAATTGCCAAGACTATGGGCATTTCAAAATAACATGTAGGAAATATATTTTGCATGAAGAATTACAAATGAAAAAGCTTTGCGCAGGATGCATGCTGCACTTGCTCATAGCAGATCAAAAACGCATTCTCTTGAAAATCTCTGACCAGTGCTTGGAGCGTTTTAACAAGAATAAAACTAATTTTGTGCATCAATTTATTACTATGGATGAGACTTAGATTCAACATTACACACCAGAATCCAAATAGCAGAGCAGTCAAAATAGTGGACAGAAGCTGGTTGTTGAGTGCCAAAGAAGACAAAGTCTGTTCCATCAGCAGGAAAGGTCATGGCATCGATGTTTTGGGATGCTAAAGGCATTTTGTTTATTAATTATCTTGAAAAGAATAAAACAATAACTTGGGAATATTATTCTGATCTTTTAACAAGACTAGACGAAAAAATTCGTGAGAAAAGATCCGGTTTGCAGAAGGAAAAAAAATCTTTCATCATGGCAATGCACCTGTCCACAAAGGTGTTTTGGCAGTGGGAAAATTAAGGGATCTGCACTATGAATTGTTGGAACTATACATAAAAATATAACGGAAAAACTCACGTAGAAAAATTATTTAATGGTATAATTTTCGCCCGTGTGTCACAGGCATCTTCAGTACAATTAGGCACAAAAATTTTTGTGCCTAATTGTACTGAAGATGCCTGTGACACACGGGCGAAAATTATACCATTAAATAATTTTTCTACGTGAGTTTTTCCGTTATATTTTTATGTATAGTTATGTCTACTCACGGTTTACCTCTTTTAAAACTAATTGTTGGAACATCCACCCTATTCCCCAGATTTGGCTCCCTCTGACTTCTATCTCTTCCCAAACTAAAACTCTTTGTTGCTGGTCAGCGTTTTTCTTTGAATCAAGAGGTGATTGCAGCTGTAGAGGGGTATTTTGCAGATCTTAGTGAGAACCACTATAGGGACGGAATAATGGCACTGGAATAAACGTATTAGTCTTAAGGGAGATTATGTTGAAAAATAAAAATAATTTTGAAATTATAAATTCGTTTTCATTGTTAGGCTAAGAACTTTTCAGACCACTCTTGTACTTACAGTAAAAGAGCTAAAGATTTTAAAAATGTATTTTTAAGAATTTGTTATTGCTAGAAATGCACAACATAAGCAGTTTAATGTTTGGATGAAAATGGTTTATCAGTAATGTCTTAATACTGAAACATTTATATATGAGTCTAATCTTTAAAGGTACCTGTGGCATGACTATAAACAATAAATTACACAATAACCACAGTAATTAACTTTGAAAGGTATTTTTGATAAATTACTGGAGGCTGTGCGTGTAAGAAGGATGTTCAAGAAATGTAAACTACCAGCCTTTTCTTTTTCATTGGTGAATTGAATACGTGGGTGAAAGCTATTGATCTGTTGTAGGAAAGTGATAGGTTCATTTTCAGAATGAGGCCAAACAGCAAAGACATCATCACTATAATGAAACCAATGAAAGGGTTGGGGATGAGTGGATGAGAACAAGGTATCTTCCAGATGGTTCAAAAAATAGTTTGCCAAAGATGGAGACAGAGGGCTACTCATGGCAGTGCCTTCAACTTGTCCATCCATAGATCTTGTTTTTAATAATATTGTTTATTAATTACAGAGATAAAGAGCCAATAGGCTTCACTTCGGTGAGGTAAATTTATTCAAATTAAGTGGATATTGAATCCAACATTATTTCTTAGCCGAATAAGAAACTCAAATATTCAGGACCAGGCTCTCATCACTACTTTTCTTAGTATATCCCATAATGCAAAGCACATCGCCCTGTGGACATTTATAATGCTATGCATTAAGGGATGGGCCACTATCCAGACCGGTTTCGACCTTTATTGAAAAACTCATTTTCAATAAAGGTTGAAATAATAAGGTGTCTCACCTTATTATTAAATTACTTTGGATTTAGAGAAAGTTGTTGGAAGTTTTATTTCCACTTGGTTAGACTATAATAAATTTAGTTTAATCCTTTATCCAAGTGTAAGTAAACAAAGTTTGCACCTGAAGTATCTTCAGGACTGAGCAACTTGTGGTAAAGGTGGACCAAGCTGAATGAATATTTCCAGCAAGGATGATTTAATTGGTTTCGGTTAGAAGATATTAAGGCTTATTTTTTTCCTCATACAAAAAAAAAAAAAAAAAAAAGATTGGACTTAGAGCATTATGTTATCAGAAGTATCAAGCAAATAGAATTGCCAGAGCATCTAGGTATGATCCATGAAAATTGCTACATTCATTTAGGAATTGTGCTTAAAAAAATGGCATCACCATGCTCTTCCACATGGGAAAACTTATGGGCAAAATTCATCATGTTACAAATAATTATATTTTTATGCAACTTCTGCTTATGAAAAGTTGCAGACCTACAGTATGTTAGTATACTATAGGTGCACTAAGGGTTTTTTAAATTCAATTTGCTATATTAATTTTTATTTTATTTTGTTATTTTTTGAATTTTTTACATAATTCAGAAACCCTGATCTAGAGACGAAACATGGAACTTCTTCCAAGCCACTTCAGGCTTCCAGTAAGCTGGGCATTGGTCTGACACCTGGTGATGAAGTTTTTATTCCACTTAAAGATGTTCACAAAACATCAGTGCCCATGGTAGGATTCAGACCTGCAGCTTATTGTTTGGAGAGTGGATATGTTATCCACTCGGTCAACTAAGTTACAGTAATCTGCTGTTTATTCAACCAGAGTAGGAATGCAGTGTGCCATTCTGATAGTTGAAATGTTGAAAAATAAAGTGAAATTGCGTTGTGCTCTACCATAAGTTGGTTGAAATATGAGTTTGTTGAGTGAAGGATTGTTGTTTTTGAAAATTGGATAAATGATAGATTACTATAGACATATGCATACTCTATGCAAATTATTCTTTTAAAATTTCATTATTAGTTAATGGTTTATGTGCATTCTAATGCTCTATAATCATCTTTAGCCCAAGGAGGACCTTATTGATATAAAAATGGATGATAAAGGAGGTGATACGGCTGAATCAGAAGATGACCATCCCCTTGATGAATCTAGAGTTGAAGAATTGGTTAAAGAGCTGCCTCAAGCTACAGACAAAACAACTGAGGTATTAGATTCAGCATTGGCATCACTGTCTTCAAGGTATTTAAAATTAAATTTTTTGGTATGCATTCTTTGGATAAAAATGCTCCCCTTTATGATGACTGTGATGTTAGTTGGTAATCTGTGTTCTTATTAAAAATGAATACTCAATCTTGAAAGTTTATTTTTCACTTGGTTAGAGTATAATAAATTTAGTTTAATCCTTTATCCAAGTGTGAGCAAACAAAGTTTGCGCCTGAAAGTATCTTCAGGACTGGGGTAAGGTGGTACAACACCAGGGCAACTCCTTGCAAAGGTGGAGCAAGCTACCAACATTCCTATCTCAGTATCTCCCACAATGCAAAACACATCTCCTTGCAGATATGTCTGATGTTATGCATTAAGGGAAGGGCCACTACCCAGACTAGTTTCGACCTTTATTGAGGTCTCTTCAGTGGGAGCCAGGCCCAAGTGAAGATACCAGGCAGAAGCATTAGCAAGGTCATCTCTACCTATAGGAGTTACCAAATGGTGTGCCACCCTTTTTTAATAAATTACTCTGGATTTAGAGAAAGATGTAGAAAGTTTATTTTTCACTTGGTTAGAGTATAATAAATTTAGTTTAATCCTTTATCCAAGTGTGAGCAAACAAAGTTTGCACCTGAAAGTATCTTCAGGACTGGGGTAAGGTGGTACAACACCAGGGTAACTCCTTGCAAAGTTGGAGCAAGCTACCAACACTCCTATCTCAGTATCTCCCACAATGCAAAACACATCCCCACTAAAGAGACCTCAATAAAGGTCGAAACTAGTCTGGGTAGCGGCCCTTCCCTTAATGCATAACATTAGACATATCCGCAAGGAGATGTGTTTTGCATTGTGGGAGATACTGAGATAGGAGTGTTGGTATCTTGCTCCACCTTTGCAAGGAGTTATCCTGGTGTTGTACCACCTTACCCCAGTCCTGAAGATACTTTCAGGTGCAAACTTTGTTTGCTCACACTTGGATAAAGGATTAAACTAAATTTATTATACTCTAACCAAGTGAAAAATAAACTTTCAACATCTTTCTCTAAATCCAGAGTAATTTATTAAAAAAGGGTGGCACACCATTTGGTAACTCCTATAGGTAGAGATGACCTTGCTAATGCTTCTGCCTGGTATCTTCACTTGGGCCTGGCTCCCACTCTGTTTTCAGCGGCCCTGAGAGAAAGCTCCATGTTCCAGTCTTCTTTTGGATTCCAGTTACCAGATCCCGAGAGAGAGCTCCTATTCCAGTATTGTTTGGTAAGAACTCTTCTAGTTTTTCTTTTGTTGGTTTTTATTTTTTGCGGCCTCGTTCCAATCAGTGCAGGTCCGTTTTAGGATATTTCCTTTCGGGGACTGAAATTTGCTATTTCGTTGGTAAGGTTAACAGTGTCAAAATTCTTGCCAAGAGTTCATACTCTCGGGATCGAAATTGACCCAAACATCGACAAAGCGACGTTTGTGAGAGCTCTTCTCAATGTCGCGAAAGCAGAAAGCATTTACGGGCTTACCCCTTACGGGGGGAGAAGATTCCAAATAGTAACGAACAACATAGAAACAAGAGAAACGTTCCTTAAAGGCGTAGAATGTGAAGGGAAAAAATACCTACCCTTCCTAGTCGGGAGTATTTTAAAATCCGTAAAAATTGACAGGTTTCCTCTAGAATATCTAGAGAAAGGGGAGGAAATCATTAAAACCATTTTCTCCAAGTGGGGGACTGTCCGAAACGTAACAATCGGACAAGACGCGGATATCCCAGAGTGGAAATCAGGGGAAACGAGCTTTTCAATCGAGATGAAAACAGAGGTCCCCAACTTGATTTTTTTAGGTTCAGCAAGAGTAATAATCAATTATCCAGGCGTAAGAAAACAATGTTTTAGGTGCACCGCTTTGGGCCACCTTAGCGCTCACTGCCTGAAAAACAACACATGCCACAACTGCTTATCGACAGAACACACATTGAATCAATGTGAGTCACTGTGCCGTAAATGTGGGAACACATCCCATAAAATAGACGTTTGTCCTAACAGGATCCTTGCAGAAAGAGCAGGAGGCGCCATAACACCTGCATCAGTAGCCATTCCTAAGCTCACAACACAGGACTCTTGAGCTACCGGCCAAACAGTAAACGAACCACAAACAACTGAACCAGAAGAGTTTCCAGCCCTCCAACTGCCAGCTATCGCAACGACTACATTAGGAAATCAGGCAATAACTGGGACGAATGCAGAAGGGAGAATTAGGAAGAAAAAGAAACAGAACACTAAGAAATCTTACACCAATGAATCGGAAGGCAACAATAACAGCACAGAAACGGAGGAAATCGAAATCAATACCAGTACAACAAAACGACCCATCACGCCGGAAGAAGGAGAAATGAAACGAAATAAACAGGACACTGAAAGCCAAATAGAAGCCTCGAGTTCAGATGAGGATGAGGAAGGAAATGAAATAATAACGCAAAACAACACAGAAAATGAGGAAGAAACCTCATCAGAAGAAGAAGACAGAGAGCAAGGAAACAATCCAGAAACTAAGGAAGGAACAGACTTTTGTTAAAAGCAATACCCCAAACGGCTCTGTCATTTTGAAGAACTTTAAGGGATCTCTTAAAACGGCAGAAAAACTATTTCAGATAATGATCACAAAAGGAGAGCCAACTTTCTTGTTGTTTAAAAGGAGCAATAGACTCATATGGGGAGAACTCTATGTAAAAGATATATCCAAGGTCGAGCCCCATCAATTGGACGGTCACCTGGACTTAACAGAGGAAGAAAAACAACACTTATGCGACACATTGAAGTCGCTGACACGAGTAAATTTGGAAAAGAGATACTCATGGATAATGAAGGAATTTGAAAAAAGAACTTTACCAGTAGATACACCAGTTCTTCTCACCCCATTACAAAACCGGTAAAAGGAAAAGAACCCCTATATGAAAATTCTAATGTAACAAAACGAATCCTATTCTATCTTAGGGATAAACCCGAGATAAGAAACAAAGTCCACACAGCTCTACAGGAAAAAGGAGACGCTGCTTTGCAATGTGAAGGTGAGCTAGAGTCTTAGAATATGGCTCAAGTTTGGGAACGTCACTTACTACTGAGCGAAATGGAATGAAAGCTTGAAGAGAATATGGAAACTAAATGATGAAGAGTCAGTACACGTACTCACGGTGATGGAAAACGTGGTAAAAGACTGAGGTAGCAATAAAAAATAGCAGGGCAAATATGATTTAATATAAAAACAAAAAGCCCCTTCTAAGTTTCTTGGTTCTGTTTCTGTATGTTCACGCTTAATCCACATAGGAGGGGGCAGACCTGAGAACCCGAGCGGCGAAGGCTTACAGCGAGGCGGTGCGGCTCCTTGCGGGCTGCATCACTCGGGCCAGGCTCTTCCCCCATTCTTGCAGTACTTTTCTGTTAATTCACCGACTTTTTTTTTGTTCTGTTTATGCGTGTTCTAGCTCCTTTATTGTTTATGCGTGTTCTAGCTCCTTTATTGTTTCTGTGTGTCTTAGTTCTTTTGCTTTTTAATTTGTGTGTCCTGCATTTGTTTTTCCCCACTTTCCTCGGACAGACACCTGAAGAGGTGACTGACCGGGGAAAGCTGAAAAGAACGGATGGAGGGAGGAAACGTCAGAGATCTGCTTGGCACTGACTTTCGAGTAAGGCCAAGTAGATCGACTGAGGCCTCTTTAACTATCTACTCTATCTTTTCTACTCCTCTCTTACTATCAAAGCTGGCTCTCAATACAACTTTTTGACTCTAAAGAGGATGATGAGATATGAACTCCCATTCTACCTCAATAAAGGTCGAAACTAGTCTGGGTAGTGGCCCTTCCCTTAATGCATAACATTAGACATATCTGCAAGGAGATGTGTTTTGCATTATGGGAGATACTGAGATAGGAGTGTTGGTATCTTGCTCCACCTTTGCAAGGAGTTGCCCTGGTGTTGTACCACCCTACCCCAGTCCTGAAGATACTTTCAGGCGCAAACTTTGTTTGCTCACACTTGGATAAAGGATTAAACTAAATTTTTTATAATATTCAATCTAGATAATTAATAACGCTGTTCAACAATTTTTTTTATAATAAGACAGCAGATTTCACTACAAATCACATTTTGTAGTGAAAATGGGATTGGCATAAAAGGCAGTGAGAAAGTAGTTGAAGAGATGAAAAAGCAGAGTTGGTAAAGATGAGGCAAGAGATTAAATGTATGAGAAATGAACTGAGGAGAATTATTGATTTGCATGGAAATGTGAGGAAGAATGAAAGATTTGAAAGAAATATTCAATGATTTGAGAGTAGCAGTGTATGGGGATTTGATGATTAGAGGTGTGGTCAGTGAAAATATGCACAAGGTTTGTTTTCTGGGAGGTAGAATGAGCAGAGTGATTAAAGCATTGGATAAGAGGAGTATATGAGAAAAAGAGTCAGTAGTGGTAGCCGGCACAAATGATTTCACTGTAATGATTTGCTAAGGCTTTTGACAGGATACCCATGGAATACTATTGCGCAAATTGGAGCAGATGGGGATGGATGCTAAACTGGTGATATGGATAGGAGAATGGCTCAGCGAGAGACACCAGAAGGTAGTGTATGGAGGAACAGAGTCCAGGATGAGGCAGGTGACTAGTGGTGTGCCTCAGCGCTCTGTGCTTAGGCCATTGTTGTTTAATTTGTATATAAATGATATAGGAAATGGCTTAAAGGGAGATATTCGGTTGTTTGCTGATGATGTTGGATAGTGCAATAAAAAATCAAGCTGATGTTGAGAGTTTGCAGAATGATTTAAATAAGCTGGCAAAATGGGCAAAGGTAATGGATGTCAGTTCAATGTGGAAAAGTGTAAAGTTACACATTTTGGGATTAAAAGATTACCAGCTGTGTACTACTTTGATGGAACAGTACTCCAAGAGATTGATAAGGCTGGGGACTTAGGGATGTTGGTGGATACGGAGATGAAGTTCATGGGACACATTGCTAAGGTGTTCAAGATTGCACATAGGATTACGTGGTTATTGAGGAGCACACTAACATCCAGAAATAAAGAGGTTGTTGTTCCCCTTTATAAAGTGTTGATACTTTCACACATTTGGATTACTGTGCTCAGGTCTGGTTGCCTGGATTCCTTCGAGATGAGGCAGTTGTGCAGAGGGTTCAGAGGAGAGTGACTAGGTTGGTGAGTGATGTATAAAATGTTTCCTACATTGATAGATTGAGAGTTTGTGGATTGCAGAGGTTGATTGATAGGCAGAGAAGAGAGGATATGATAGACACATTTAAATTACTAAAAGGTTTTTATAAGATTGATGCAGGAGAAATGTTTCAGCTGTGTGATAGTGATGGAAGAACAAGAGGTCATCCCTGGGAATTAAGGAAAAGTGTGGTTAACAAGGGTGTGAGAACGAGGTTTTTTGCATGGAGGGTGATGAATGAGTGGAATGCATTGCCTGACTCAGTTGTGAGTTCTTCGTCTGTAAATGAATTCAAGAAGAGATGATAGATATCGTTTTGATAGTTTGGATCTCCTGCAATGAGTCTACTGGCTCCATGGAGATACCTGTAATAATAATAATAATGTAACAAGGAGAATGTAAGGCTGGATATCAGCAGGCTGTTAAGGAGAGTGAAAGTTCACAATGTAGTAGGTAAGATAGTCAGCCTGTTGCCCAGATATGAGTTGAGAGGGCAAGTAAAGATTATAAATGGTATGCTAGCAGAGTTGTGTGAGGAGAAAGGAGTTCATTTTGTGAATGTGTGGGATGAATTTGAGGTGTGAATAGAACTGTATAAAAGAGATGGACTCCATTTAAATGAATTTGGTGCGAGTCAGTTGGAGAAACTTGCTGCAAAAGAAAATAACGATTGAGGTTGAATGGAAAATCTGAGGAAGCAAGAGATGTTGTGGAAGAGCAGGAGAATAAGGTAGGAGGGTTTGCAAATGGAGAGGTGAGTGAAGAGGTGAGAAAGGAGGAACATAAGACAGATAGGGAAAGGAGGGGGGGGGGTCATGTTAGACAGGGAGACACTGCATGAAAAATGTAGATGATGATGGTTTTCATTTCAGGAATAGATGTGTGAGTGGGCAAGAAGGGATTAAGACAGTCAAGGATGTGGGGGGGGGTGACATTTAGCTCTGAGGAGGAATGTAATATCAGCGATGATAGAGAGGAATGGATGGGCAGAGTGTGGAGTCATATCCAAGAAGTGGGTTTAGTGGACTTGTTATAAATACAGAAATGAGCTAGTGTGTGTATTTACAAATGCTAGAAGTATTTGAGACAAGGGGAATGAAAATGTAACATTGATAGTTTGTTTGTCCAAAAATTGTTGGAATAAATCGGACATGGTTGATCAAGGATGACATTCTGACAGGAATAGAGATGGAGGGATATGTAATCTTTCATATAAAACTTTACAACTACCACACTCTGAATACAGACAAGGTAAAAAATGGAGGAGGAGTGCTATTGATGATGGCAGAGTGCCCATCTAGGGTGAGATGCAAGGAGCAAATAGTGACAGTGGTTTTGAAGCAGAGGATAGAATGAAATTAGTAGGCTGTTGCTATAGACCTAGTAATGTAGAAGGTAGTGAGAAGGAAATGTTTAGGCAGATTTGTCAGACTAATAAGAAAAGGGTAATTTCAATTATGGTAATATAGACTGGAATGAGGAGACAGAATCTGGAAACAAAGAGAATGAATTAGTTTTTGAGGGACAACTGTCTTATGCAGTACATAACAGAGGCTACACATTGATTTTGAGAGTCTTGGATTTGATTATCTCATCAGAAGATATTATAAATGAAGTATCACATCTCCCTCCAGTTGGTCAAGGTGACCATGAAGTGATCACTTGGATGGTGGCTAGCCATATCAAACTTTTGTGAGAAAGGGTTATATGCGGAACTGTAAGTGCATGATTATGTCAAACTCAGGAGGCAGCTTACAGTGATATGGAATGAGGAATTGGATGGGAAGGAAATCAATGCTGCTTGGTCTCTAATTAGGAACTATCTGGCAGAGGCAATGATAAAGTGTATTCCAAAGGCCAAGAGATTAAATAAGTTAGGCATAAAATGGATGACTGAAGAGGTGAAGCATGCAATCTGAAAGAAAAATGCATTGTGGAGGCAGCACAAGATGAGTGACCATAATAATTTTCATGAGGAGTACAAAGAGCAAGCATAGAATTGACTTGCTTGGTAAGGGTAGGAAAAGTGCAATTAGCAAATGAGGCTAAAGGAAGTAAACATAAGTTTCTGTGGTTTAGCAGTTCTATGGGAAGTTTTCAGTATTTTAATATATCAAGACCACATTATTATGTAAATAAAGAATTTAATAAAAAAAAGCAGTTAAAACCCTACAAATTTCATAAGTCAGGGGTACTGGTACATAAGTTTTACATAACAAAAACCTATTAACAATTAATTACACATATTAGATGTTTTTTCACAACTGTAACATATAATTGATAAATCAGAATATGAATAATAGCCATAATTAAAACTTTACAAGACAGGGCATATTACATATCAAGCACATCAGTTAAAAGGAATGAAGAACTGCACTACCTCAAACAAAACCTCTTACTTAATGGTTTTGAACCCAAGATGATCAGAAAAATTCTTAATACATCTCCTTCACAACTCCCTTACTTAAACAAGTTTCAAGAATCCATTCATGTTGCCTTACATCAAGAATGTCACAGACAAAGTGGCTGCATTGCTCCATTAGTACAACGTAAAAGTGGCTTTTTTTTATCTTTACAAAAAATATATTGTTCTAGTGGCATTTGTTATGTAGGCCAGACATGAAGGTCTAGAGAGATCCACATGTCTGAACATGTAAAAGACGTCTAAAAAAGAAGAGAGCATAAATCAGGCCTGGCATTCCACACAGCCAACTACTGGCCATCAAGTATTTTGGCAACAGACAAAAATGTCATATATTTATTGTAACTGTTTTACAAGAAAATTTAAGGAAGCCTTTCAAATGTTTAAGATCCTACACAATGCAATAAAAATCAAGAGCTTAACCACCTTATCGGCCATTAAAGATCAAATACGCACCCTCAAAAGCTTTGAGGGTGTGTATTTGATATTCATCATAAATTTCAATGTAATATCAATGGTATTACAATTTTAATATGCACTTCGCATCCATGGAAATGTGTACGTATATATACGTCCTGGCCAGTAGCATGGTTAATGTTACATTAAGTCTGGTCTGATTTCAACAAAAATTTAACTGCCATGGACCTAGGATATAACGCATGTGATACCACAGAATGTGATAGTAACAACTAGCAATGTTCCAACACGCATACAGTAATGAATTTATCATTTCTATTCTGGTTTATCAGTTATATATTACAGTTGAGAAGTTATCAAAAACATCTAAATTGTGTAATGAATTGTTAATAGGCTTTTGTTGTGTAAAACATTTATACCAGTACCCCTGATGATGTAAGGCTTACAAAACGTATCAGGTTTTGATTGCTTATTTTTATTAAACTCTTTATTTATGTAATAATATGGTCTCAATACCAAAAATTTCCCACAGAGGCTAAAAGAAATCTTAGGGAGTTTTTTGATATGTGACCAGTAGAAGGAAGAATGATTATGTGAGGATGATGTTGGTCACTGATAATGGGAGAATCATAAACACTGAGGAGGATAAGTAGAGGTTTTAAATGAGCAAACTCATTAAAGTATTCCATCCCTATGATTGTAATATAATGCAGAACTTGAGAGCAGTGGGAATAGAGGAAGAACCACTTATGGTGAGTGAGCAGGAGGTATAAGAGGAATTGAGTAAACTTGATGTCAACAAGGCCATGTAACTTCATGGTAGATCACTGTGCATCTTAAGGGAATGTTCCAGCAGTTAACAATTTTAATTTACCTTTTTAACATTAGATTGGCCTAAATTCCAAAGAAGTGGAAAGAAGTAAAAATTGTTCTGCTTCATAAAGGTAGTGATAAGACTAAGGAACTTTAAATTATAGGTCAATCTGCTTGTTTGTGGTCAAAGTGTTGGAGATGCTAGTCAGAACAAGGATTAAGAACTGGGTTGACAGCAGCAGAATTCTCTTATAGACAGCATGGGTCTGCTTACTTATTATAACATGGTGACAAATACATTGGACAAGGGGATGCATATACAGTAGTATATTTAGATTTTGCAAAGGTGCCTCAGGAGTCTCTTTTGGGTCCATTGTTTACTTTGTATGTAAATGACATTGGAAGGGGCTTAAATGGTGATATGCAGTTTGTGATGATGCAAAGAGTGGGAGAGTTATCAGAAGTAGAGCAGATGTAGTCTTGCATGAGGACTTGAATAGACTGTCTGAACTGACAAGTGTGTGGGGATGTTAGTTTAATGTATGAAACTAGGTTTTAAAATTTGGTAAGGAAAGATGGGATGCATAGTATAGGATTAGTGGGGATATCTTAGAAGAGGTGGAGGAGATGAAATATCTGGGGGGTGATGATGGTAGGGACTTGAAATTTCATGGACAGTTTGCTAAAACTGGGAGTACAACATAGTGGATTATATATGAAATGCAAAGAGTTTGTATAATGATGCAAAGAATATTGACATGTACAAGTAAGAATGTTATGGTTCTATTGTACAAGGCATTAATCAGGCAGCATATGGATTCTTCTTCTCCTGTAGTCCTAAATGGACCATTAGATCATTCATGGCTGGTAGGTGATAGTCTTGGTTAGCCTCCTCCAGTCATCTCGGTCTCTTGTTCGTGATGTCAGTTGAGAAAGGGAGGAATTTGTTCATTTTTTGATGTTATCAGTCCATTTTAATCGAGGTCGGCCCCTAACCCTTGGTCCTGGAACGATTCCTTTTAGTGCTTGCTTTGGAATGCCATTAGCCCTCTCCACCTGTCCGAACCATTTCATCTGTCTTCTTCTGATGACTGTCAGAATATTTCCCCTTTTTCTCCCGTCTATTGAATCAATCAGTTTTCGGACATTTTCATTGGTTTTGTGAGCGGTATAGGGGATTCTCAAAGTCTTCTGTAAGTTTTCATTTCAAAAAACAGGAGTCTCCTCTCATCTTCCTTCAATAAAGTCCAGGCCTCACACCCATACAAGAGGACAGAATTCATCAAGGTGTCAATTAGTCTTAGTCTGATTGTAATTGCTATTCTGTTATCTCCTCACAATGGTTTTAACTTTTGTAGGGCCACGGTTGCCTTAGCAATTCGGTATTTAATGTTGGTTTTTGAACGACCATCTTGACTCAGTGTGCTTCCTAGATAAGTGAACTTGTTTACATTCTCAATTTGTTTATTGCTAATTTGTATCTTTAAGAATTTAATGTCTGATTTTGAGGTTATCATTGTTTTTGTTTTTTGTAGGTTTATGTATAATCCATATTTTTTTAATGTTCCGAAAATGCGGCTGGTTATCTCTTATAATTCTTCTTCACTTTCTGTCAGAAGATCGATATCGTCTGCAAAACGTAAGTTATTTATTCTTAGTCTGCCAACTGCTATTCCAGTGTCATATTCATAAAGAGCTTCATCTATGGCACATTCCAGAAAACAATTAAAAAGAAGAGGGGACAAGATGCATCCCTGTCTTACCTCCCGTTCTGCCCCGGATGATTCACTGCTGTAATTTTTAATTTCAATTCTCATATCAGATGAAGAATAAAGAGATTTAATAATCCTAATGATTTTGTTGTCAATACCATAATGTTCTAGAATCTTCCATAATGCCTTGTGCCATATTGAGTCAAAAGCTTTTTGAAGGTCTAAAAAGTTGTGATAGACTATTTTGTTATGTTTCTATGTATTTTTCGCCTAGTATGTGTATTGTAAAGATATGGTCGATTGTACTTCTGGACTTCCGGAAACCTGCGTGTTGATCTGATAGTCTGCTTTCTATTTTCTTTTCGATTCTTGATAATAGTATTTTTAACAAGATTTTGCTTGGATGACTAAGGCTTATTGTTTTATAGTTGCTACATTTATTACTGTTTCCCTTTTTAGGAATAGGTACAAGGACAGAAGTTGGCCAATCAGAAGGCCAAGTCTCTGTGTTCCATACGTCCTGGAATAAATTTATGGATTATTGTGCACATATTCGGTCGCTTGGTTTTGAAAAGGATGACGCACTGTTGGAGAGTGTGTTCAGAGATGATTGACTAAGTTGATTTCTGGAATGTGGGGTATGAAGACAGGTTGAGAGAATGCAAATTGCAGAGCCTGCTGGATAGCAGGAAGATGGGGGGGAGCATGATTGAGTTATATAAGTAGGTGAGGGGTAATTACCAGATTAATGTGGATGAAATTTTTCATAGAATGTCTAAGGACATCTCTGGAAGCTGTATAAGGAGGATGTGAGCAAGGGTAGGTTTCTTGCATGGAGAGTGGTGGATGACTGGAATGCATTGGGTGAAAGTGTAGTGAGTGCAGAGACAGTGAATGCATTTAAGTCAGGGTGTGATGAATTGTGCATGTGACATTGGGACCTCCTGTGATGAGAGTCTTGACTCCATGGAGGCCTGATAGTAATAATTTATCACATAGATATTTTTTGTTGTTGTTGTTGTTGATATGCATATATCAACTTCCCACTCAAGAGATCACAGTATATGAGAAAAGTTGCATCAGATAACAAATAGAAGGAATAAAAAGTTGGCTTGGTGAGTTTGAAGCTGAACTTTTTTGGATGCTGATGAGCAGTTGCCCATGATTTTTTATAGTTAGAAGAAAGTGAATGAATGATGGTGGCCAGTTCATTGGAGTAGTTTTCATGAAAATACCTAAAGGACACTGTGAGAAAGTAATTGGAGAGTGAAGCTCTGAAAGAGGAGATCATCAGTCATCTTTTAAGCAGACTTTCCTCTTCTGAATAGTATCTGACAGTTTTGGGTGCACCATCCCTATGTGAGAATAGTATTCTTAGCTTGGATGAATTAGAGATTTATGCAATATTAAAAGTTGAACAAATTAGAAGTGTCTTGAATAAAAGAGGACTCTTCTTTTTTTTTTTTTTTTTTTTTTTTTTGAAGATGTGGATGTTATGTGATACATTTTTACCAGGAAAAGTTAGAAGTCAGTCCATTAAGAGAAATCTGAAATCATATCTTGACTGGAAATAGTACTATCCCGAGATAAGAAGTGAGGTGAGATTTTTCTTATTAGAAATAAGACTGATCTGTCATGATATTTTTAAAGTTTACTAGGTTTTTCTCACCCCATTGGAGAGTGATAAGGAGATCAGTGTTTGTAAGACATTGTTATGGAATATCTTATAGTTTGGATCATTTGAGTATGCTGCAAGTTTCTCATTAAGCAGAACCATAGATAAGATTTGATCAGCAGATCTATAGATAGGATTTTAATGCTAATGAGAAAAAGTAATTAATGTATAGTAGGACTAAAAAAAAAAAAACAGAACCCAGTTGCAAAGGATGAAAGGTAGTACATATGATGGCATCCTACTGTTATAAGTAATTCTCTGTGTCAACCCATTCATATGTTTTGGAAATATCAAGAGTGGCCACATGAGTTTCTTCAAACCTTTCTATATCTTGTGTTCAAAGATGGGTAAAGTTTGTTAGAAGATCAGCTGTGAGCAAGAGTGGTAGAATTCATGATCACTAATTAATTGGTAGGCCTCCAAGTAATTAGGAAATTAACTGTTGACGTTTGCCATTTTTACAAGAGGACCAAGGTAAGGGCAATGGAATAATAGTTTAATGGGCAATGTTCGATGTCTGTTTTTTGAGATGAGCTGTATGTGGACTTGCTTCCATGGTGTTTGGGTAGATGTCAAAAAAGTATTAGTTTGTACAGACAGTTAAAGATTGATATTAATTCTGGAATACAAATTTCGAGCACTGTTGGACTGGACCAGAAGACTTGTTGTTATACAAGGTAATAAGGATGTTCTTCTGATGTCTTTCTTACAATGGATCAGATGATCTCTGTGTATTTTTTATTATGATAAAAATGGATGTGGGACCTATTCAGATTTTTGTGGGACCCATTCAGGTTTTTGCAAGACAGGTAATATTTTTCTCTCCATGACTAATTAATCAGAAGAGATAGGGATATCCTACTTTGCATTTAAGGTTCAGTGCACTCTGGCTTGTTTATTTATATTTGTCATGTCCATTCATTTCGAAATTTGATACACAACTTATGACTTTCATTTGTCACCTATCACTTAATTAGATTTAGTGACCTTGTGTATGTTATTTGTGGAATTTCTTAATATTTATTATTTTTAAAAATTTTTGTATATGAATCCTACTCATGAAGAATTGTTAAACCTATTGTACATTATTATGCACAATATTACTGTTATACATCACTATTGGTGAGTTATGTATCAGATAATCCAGGAATCCTTCTCTATAAACCAAAGATGGACTTTTTTTCTTTTTTTTTTGCTGCCTTAGGCCTCCAATAACTAGGACAGTGATTTCACACTAGGTGATGAAATTCATCCTCTGCCAAAAGACATTCACAGTCTTTTGGCAGAGGAACTGAAATCCATAGCCATTGATTGGAGAGCAGAAGCTCTGTTCACTCAGATAATCAGCTGAGCAATTTCTTCATTGCTAGTAACTTATAAATGTCATTTTTTTTTTTTCTTTTTTTTTTGACATCTATTTAATGAGTGCATGTATATAGTTTTATGTTAGTGCTGTATAAATTTGCCAGCCACCCAAATAATTTATATATAAGTGTAAAGAGTTATATTTTTAATCATAAAGGCACAATTTTTTATTATGTTTTTTTTAATGTGAACTTTATTTTGATTATAAGGTAAAAATTCTGCAAGGCTATCTAAATATTATTATTATGTGACACCTCTAGGGAGTCCAAAGACTCGTCGAGGGAGAGTGTGCCAACAACATCGAACGATTGAACCCTTCCAATTACCAACCATGCTCAAACTTGCTTAACTTTTTGCGTGAACCATTAGTAGAGAGGCTCTACCAATCGACCAACCTTTGCTGGCATTATGTATTGTTAAAAATAAATTGTGGGTCTGATATGAAAAGAGACAAAAGTTTAACTAATTGTTATTTCTGCGTAATAGATATATTAGACATTACTGCAAAACTGAACAAACAGCACGGAATCCAAATTTACTATTACCCTTGAAATCTTAGTGAAGATTTTCCTGCATCAATGAAAATCCATTTTTATTGATGCAGTTTCTGCAGCTCCATTTTCATGAAGCTGCAGAAGCATGCACCTTCATGAAAAAATGAAAGTAATATAAAATATAATGGTGAAACTTGGTGTGGTTTATTGATGAAAAATAGGTGAGATGTTGATCGGCTTTTTTAAACTATCTTGTTCATTGGAAGCAGAGTTGAACAATCTTCTCTGTGATTTGAAATTATCAAAAAAAATCTTTGTTTTCTGAAGTTGACTATATATATAGTCGATTTTAGAAAAATATATTTAACATGAGGAAGTGCACTCTCTATTCCTAGAATTGGAACTAAGAGCTGCTTCAATGGAAGAAAGCACTCCCATTATATAAATAGCAAAAAAAAAAAAAAAAATCCTGCAACTTTGATAAGTATGTGTTAATAATTTAACTTTAAATATAAAGTTATTTAAATATTTTATGGAATTTCTTCAATATTTTCTACACTGTTATGCGATTTTTCTCTGAAAGCAGCAAAGAAGTTAAAAAAAATATCATTATGAAGTCCAGGTCACAAGCTCAATTCACCTGTTCAAAAGTGAGAATTCTTATTTATGGAAGGCCATTTTTTGACAAAATGAGATGCACATATATACACATAAAAATGAAAAAAAAAAACATACGAAAATATGGTATAATTTTTAATTTTTTTTGTATCATTCTTCCTATGCTTTATCTCTAAATAGTGAACCACTTTTTCACATCAGTATTAGGCATTTGCCTTCCATTTTGCAAGTGGTCTTCCTTGTTCTCTTTTCCCTTTGGTCTGTATTTATCTACTCTTTTTTTTGGTAGCCAATATCTTTCCATCCTATATAATGCTTCTTCGATTTCACTCTGTATTCCTTGATCTTTTCATTTAAAATGTAAATGCCTAGCTCTCTTCTGATGTTTTCATTTTTTATATAGTCTAATCTTGTCAGGGAATATGGGCGTACGATGAAAAGTCAGTTACTGGAACAAACTTCAATTCGAAATCTAGAAGAAGGAGAACAAATCAAACATCAGCAGAACTGAAGATAGGAACCATCAACATAAGGATTATCGATGGAATGGAAATTGAATTTGCAGAAGAACTGGAAAAGTATCATTTAGACATAATTGGCACTACTCAAACAGTGAAGACTAAAACAGGTGAGATCCCTAAATAATAAGTGTAGAATATTATATTTGGGCAATAAAAATCCAGGGAAGGAAAGATTGATAGCATTCAACACCAAACATGAAGATAAACTTATTGATGGGGAAACAGTTTCAAGCAGAGTTATGTTGGTGTACATTCAAAATGGAGAAATGAACAATGAATTCAAATGAAAATTGGAGATCTAAATAGCAGAGTAGTAAAGGAATCCCACAAGTCATATAGTGTAAGTAAACAAAGTTGGTGCCTGAAGCATCTTCAGGTCTGGGGCAACTCGTGGCAAAGGTGGACTGACTTCACATCACACCTTAGTATCTCATAATGCATACATCTCCTTGCGGACATATATAATGCTATGCATTATGAGAAGGGTCACTACCCAGACCGGTTTCAACCTTTATTGAGGTCTCTTCAGTGGGAACCAGACCCAGAGGTGATAGGGAAATATGACTTCAGCAATGCAGAAGTCATATTTCCATATACGAGTTGCCAAAAGGTGTCGCACCTTATTATTAAATTACTCTGGATTAGAGAAAGATGTTGGAAGTTTTTTCACTTGGTTATACTATAAATTATCTATTTGGTTTAATCCTTAATCCTGGGTCTGGGTGGTGAACCTTCCCATAATGCATAGCATTATACATATCTTCAAGGAGATGTGCTTTGCATTATGAGATACTAAGGCAAGTGATGTGAAGTCAGTCCACCTTTGCTACGAGTTGCCCCAGTCCTGAAGATACTTCAGGAGCAAACTTTGTTTGCTTACACTTGGATAAAGGATTAAACCAAATATATAATTTATATTATAACCAAGTGAAAAAACTTCCAACATATTTCTCTAATTCAGAGTAATTTAATCCTTTCTGCCCTAGTGATTCCAATTGGAATCACTAACTTTATTGGCCTTCATAGCCCATATTACGTGGCGAATCATTCGCCACGTAATATGGGTAAAATTTCCTCCTGCTCTCCACAAAGTGTGGAGAGCAGGAGGAAAAACAATAGTGGAGCAATTAACTTGCTTGGTGGAGATGGTGACCAAAGCAGATGACATAGTTGATTATTTAATGATCACTTTATTAGAGTGTTCCATCCTGGTACTTCAGGTTTTATTCCTAGAAGGATAACGAGAGTGGTGAAGTGTTAGAAGTGAATGAAGAAGATGTATTCTGAATATCGAGTGCACTAAATGTCAGTAAGGCAGGGGGAGGACTAGATGAAATTTCGCCACATTTTAAGGGAATGTGCTATGGAACTGAATGTCTTGCAATGGGCAGGTTCCTGAAGAGTGGAAGGAAGGTAGATAGTACCATTGCATAAGAGCGGTGGTAGAATAGAGGTATCAAACTGTAGGCCTGTTTGTATTTCTTCTGTAGTTAAGACTTTGGAGCAATTAGTAAGAACTCATATACAGAACTGGGCAGATGAGGGTAATATTATTTATGCAGGCCAGCATGGATTTGTTAAAGGGTGCTCTTGTTTTAGTAATCTAGTTACAAATTAAAGATGGCAAGAAATTATATTCTTGGTTTAATTCTTTATCCAAGTGTAAGCAAATTCAAATTTTTGCACGTGAAGTAACATCACGACTGACTACTTGCCCAGTCGTGATGTTATTTCGCATTAATTGCCTTAGTATTCCATAATGCAATGCACATATCCTTATGGACATATAATGCTATGCATTATGGGAAGGGCCACTACCCAGACCAGTTTCAACCTTTATTGAGGTCTCATCAGTGGGAACCAGACCCAGAAGTGATACCAAGGTTGAAGTAATGCAGAAGTCATTCACAAATTTTTATTTGCTTACACTTGGATAAAGGATTAAACTAAGAATATAATTTCTTGGCATCTTTAATTTATAATATAACTAAGTGAAAAAACTTTCAAACAAATAATGTGGTTACCTTTTACCAACAGCAGCGGATAAAGATAAAATATAACTGTCATTTTTTTGCATTTTCCCAAGACATTTGACAGGGTGCTACATGACAAGTTGATTTTTAAGTTGAATCATATGGGTTTGATGTCAGGTTACTGGATTGGTGATCGGCTCTCTGATAGAGTTGTATATGGGGGAGCAGCATCAGGGAGTAGGAAGGTTACAAGTGGAGTTCCATAGGATTCAGTCCTGGGACCATTGTTGTTCAATCTTTATGTCAATGATATTGTCACAGGACTATAGGGAGATGCTCAGTTGTTTGCAGATCATGTGAAACTTGGGAGGATTATCAGTAATATTGCTGGATGTTTTGACTCTTCAAGAGGATTTGAATAAGCTTGTAAGGGTGGGCAAAGGCATGGGTCTATCAGTTTAATGCAACTATATGTAAAGTTTTAAAATTTGGGATCCACAGATGAAATGCTTTATACCCACTTCGTGGAGTTATGCTGGAAGAAGTGGAGGAAGCAAGGGATCATGGGGTATTTGTGGATAGAGATTTCAAGTTCTGAGGTCACATTGCAAAGGTTGCGAAGACATCTCAGAGAATTGTGCCAATGTTGAGGAGAACATTGACCTCGAGAGAAGTGTGCTGGTCCCATTATATAAAGCTTTGATCAGACCACCTCTGGATTTCTGTGCTCAGATCTGGTCACCAGAATTTGAAGGGGATGAAGTAACCTTGGAGAGGATGCAGAGACAGATAACAAAAATGTCAGAAATGTACAACATGATTATGAGGAGAGACTGAGGGCATGCAGACTTCAGAGTTTGGTGGATAGAAAGCAAGGGGGGGGGGTATTATCAAGATATTTAAGCTGAATAAGGGCTATTGTTGTATTACCACTGAGGATATTTTTTATATGGTAGTATAAAGACAAGGACAAGAGTCCATCCCTGGAAGTTGCAAAAGGAGATGGTGAGTAAAAGGGTAAGAAGTAAGTTTTTTTTCATGGAAGTAGTAGGAGCATGGAATGTATTGCCTGAGAGGATGATTTTAAGGAGTGGTATGATAGACTTTGTGTTTATTAGTGTTGACCTCCTGCGATGAGTCTTGTGACTCCATAGTGGTCAGGAAAATATAAAAAAAAGCGCTTGATGCTAATATGAAAAAAAGAAAAAGGACCTCTAAGAAGACCATGATCTAAGTGGATAGATTCAATCTGAAGTGCCCTAGAAGACCAAAATGTTTAAATATGACAACATTGGAATGCTGACAAGTAATAGAGTAATTTGGAGGAAAATTGTTGATAGGAGATTATTAATAATCTAAACTTGATTATATAGCATTGCCATATTTATCTCTGCACTCTTTGTGGATACAAGATTTGAGGGTACATATCAGCAAATTGCTGCTTGTAATTTTGGGTATTCCTTTAATTGCTCTTAAAAATCTCATTTTTGCTGCCTGTATTCTACTTTGATCTTTCCTTTTAACTTTTCATAGAATAGTGAGCCAGTTCTTGTTTTAAATCAATTAAAAATCATCAAATACACTTCTGTTTCTAAGTGTGAGCAATCAAACCAAGACAATATCATGCAGTGTCAAATTATATTATTTTGTATACTGGAAATGAGCATACAAAATACTATAAATATTTTTATTTATTATATTTGAATTGGTTGTAACAAACAAATATTGTTTGTTACAACCAATCTGTTTGTTGATGCTATTATGAAAAAAAAGAAAAAGACCTCTAGGAACACCATGATCTAAGTGGATAGATTCAATCTGAAGTGCCCTAGAACAGCGCTTTCCAAACTGTGGGCATTATTTCACGCCCCCCCCCCCTTTTGGGGGGGCGTGAAATAATGAAAACAAATTTAAAATGTTTTAAGACTAAGTAGTT
The DNA here is from genome assembly GCF_054136105.1 of Typopeltis vanoorti. NCBI lineage: Eukaryota > Metazoa > Arthropoda > Arachnida > Uropygi > Thelyphonidae > Typopeltis > Typopeltis vanoorti. Next base: position 59,070,865 of record NC_143562.1, read on the forward strand.
CTTTTTATTTTAAAAGAAACGTATTTAACTTTTATTATTTATTATTTCTTTTTTGTTATTTTTTATATTTTAATGCAAAAATTCACACATTGGTGTTGGTTCACAAACTTTGTTTCCTGCATATTTCGGTGCTTAATGAATATTAGTAAATATTGTTTATTCATATGTTTCATTTCAAAGCAGGTTAATTGTATTTACTTCGAATGCTCTCCAGGGAAGCTCCAAATCTTCCTGTTCCTTTCATCACGCGTTCGTAATCAGGGACTGTTGATATTGACTTTGTATACATATCAAAACTCGTTTTATATTATCACTGTCATCCGAGCTAGTTTTCTGTTACTAATAAAAGTTTCGCATATACTTCACACATGAAAAAAAGCTTAAACAAGTTCATGCGGGGAGACGGTAACTCGCCTGCAGTGGTAAACAACATGCCCTCCCTAACAACCACTATACTGCAGAGGCAATAAAAACAAGTACTTTTATTATGCCAGTGAATAAGGTATGAGGAGTCTGTGTAATATATTTCTCAACAAATAGTGCAATTAGAGACAACTGGGATAAAAACGCACTAATTAATGAATCACATGTCCCCTCATACAGAAACTATGCTGTATAGACTGAAACAAAACCATATGTTGCATGGGCAAACACAGTATCTAACTAAAAACTATTGTTGTTAATTAGATGTGTGCGAGTTCGATTTCCCAAGGCAGCAATAAAATTCAACCGAAAGTGTTAAAATTCATAAAAGTGTTAAAACTAAGTAATATATATATATATATAATGAATGTTATGGCAGTTTCACATATGGAATTCGGTTGAAGAGAGTTAGCATTTCAACTCAATTGTCAGCTATGCTTTTATCTTTCGGTTGCGCGATCTTTTGTTAATACCGCACCAATCATATGCACGTTTTAATAACCTGCCTTTGCTGTCTGTTTCGCGTTAGGCTTAATTACCGTAAACTTTTCTCCAAAAGTCACAAAAGAGAAAAATGTTCCTGGTCCGGGGATTCCCTTATTCAGGTAATATTCACTAATTTCATGTTATCAGTCTGTAGTGTGCCAGTATTGGTAAGTGGTGATATTATTTGATCTATTCTACGTTAAAAAATTTAACCCTGAGATGGAGAAGTGGCTGATAAAAAAAATAAAAAAAAAATTCCCGCGAACAATGAGAAGAAGCAGAAACAGACTCAAAAAAAAAAAGGACAGTATTTCATATTTTACCAGAACAGCACACATCATCTTCAGAACCAAACGGTAAGAGGCAAAACATGTAATACATGCATTTGATTTTTGCAATATTCACTGTGTATGTTTTGTATTGAATATAAATACAATAGATATAATAATAATATATCTCTCTATTACAATTTTTTTTTCGGGGGGGGGGGGGTGAAATATTTTAATTTTTGTAAAGGGGGCCCTGACATCCAGAAGTTTGGGAAGCATTGCCCTAGAAGACCAAAATGTTAAATATGACAATTTAGTAATGAGCTGTCCCTGGAGGTAGTGCAATACTAGGACAACTCGTGGCACAGGTGGCACAAGCTCCAAGCTCTCTGCCATCTTCCAAAAATCAGTTTAATATCTTGGGCTCCGATGGGACCTGTATCAAATATTAAGCTGATAAGAACAGATATACTATAGTTTGATCTTAGCTGAAAGCCCTCGAGTCCAAGAACTCATTGGGGGGAGGGCACCTACTCTACAACTCTGTCTCTACACTCAATCCACCAACTAAATGAACTGCAACTACCATCATTATCTACATCAGCACCATCCACCACCCATCATTACCACTATTATTATCATGAACATCCATGCCCACAGCAGGATTCGAACCTGCAGCTTCTTGCCTGGAGAGTGGTTATGCTGACCACTCGGCCAACCAGGCCGGCAATTTATTTTGGTATATTTTGAAACTAAAATAGAATGCATAATCATTGAAACATAATTAGTGCTTCCAAAGCAGAGTAAGAATGACATTTGCCTCTGTCCTTTGGAGGCATCTCCAGAACTGATGGAGTCTGATGTTATGTTATGTAATAACTCCCATATACAGATTTAACTATAACATATAATTAAATTAACATATAGATTTAACTATTAAAACATGCATAGAAACTGAATATTTATTCCCACATTGCACATCACATGTTGAAGATATGTACAGATGTTTGTTTCTTCATTTTATTTTCTTATTTGGAACATGTTTGGATGTGTTTTATTAATATTACAATAGATGCCATTTATTGTGATCACTTTAGGACAGTCACTTTTTGTTAACAATATGTGGCTGATAACATTAAGCAAAGGATATAAAAATTGCATCATTTACTTCAATTTATTGTTATAAACAACTTTTTAATAAGCAACACATAAAATTTATTTTCAAAACTTATCTAGTGTTGTCTATCGTGTGTTTGAATATAGTAGTTCATGAATAAATTACTCATAATGCCTTTCAAAGTTTGTTGCTCTATGTTGCACACTAAGACGAAGTATTCGTAGAGCTTCTTGCATCTGGACATTGGTTGGAGGAGCTTCTAAAATTTGTCCTTTTATACTTATATTAGGTTCACTTTCTTCTACTAGTTTAAAGTTCCTATTGGAAGCAGCTTGACATATTTCCGACACTGATATTGTAGCCACCACTTCAACGCTTTTATCAATATCCAATCAATTTTCAAATTCTTCTTTTGACATACTGTCTGAGGTTTTATCAAAAATTTCATTTGTAAGATATTCAAATTCTTCGAAAGAAGGAGTTTCAGAGTTTGTTTTAAAAAATCCATCTTTTTGGAAGCAGTTTTTAATAGTCTTCTCTGAGACTTTTTTCCATGACATTGCTACCAAATGCAATGCATCAAGAAGAGAAATCTTTTTTTGCAATTGCATTCACATAAGATTGGTCTTTTATATAATCAAGTTCATCTATAATTCTTGCACAAACGATAAGTTTTAAAAGCTTGTATGATGCCTTGGTCACAAGGTTGGATTAACGATGTAGTGTTCGAAGGCAAGAAGATTAATTACTTTGATATTCTTTAATGATAAATTGTGTGTGCAGCACAGTTGTCTATTAACAAGACACTTTTTTCACTTTAATTTAAGATCCTATTTAACTAACCAATTGTTGATAATGGCATTAGTCATCCAAGCATTTGCACTAGAACAGTAGTCAACAGGCAAACTTTTGACACCTTTAAAACACCGAGGATTTCCAACTTTTTCCAGTCATTAGGTGCTCTCATTTCACCTTTCATATTAGCACAACAAAGAACTATCACTTGCTCTTTTGAATTAAATCCTTTAGTACTTTCGTTTTTAAACAAATAAGTATTTTTTGATATAAAAGAGTTTATGCAATGTACTGTCTGTGAAATGTATGCTTTGCAAAGAGCAGTTGGAGTCTGGTTAGATGGTGATAGTGGAGTTAATATGTGTGCAGAAAGTGTAAGGAGAATGAGGATCTAAAGTGTGTTTTGGGTGGCGAGAGTGATATCGTTAAAGAAAGAATATAGAAAATAGTGATGTGATAAGGAATTGCGAGGTAGTACCAGATAGGTGTGAGAGCATCGTTGAAAGTGTAAATGAAGGTAGAAATACAGAACGAATGGATGATTTAAATGATAATGAAAATGGTGAGATAGATGCAAGTAGTGAAATAGCACTGTTGAGCGGAGCGATACACAGAGCAAAGCGGCAACTGGAGCGTATGGAAAAATGTGTACTGAATACTGACTAATAAACGGCGAAAGTCTGATACGAAAAATAAAAGAATATTTGTAAATGAAATGAAGGAGTGAGTGCTGTATGGAGATTTGCTATTAAGAGGTGTGATAGTTGAACGTTTGACGAAATTGTACCAACCGGGTGTGAACATAAAGGACGTCAGCGAATCTATTCAAGTGCAAAAACAGAGGGTGAAAGAAATGATAGTCGTGGCAGGAATAAATGATTTGAAAGAAGACAAAATGGAAATGATAGAGGATGTGAGGGAATTACTTGAGGTAGCAAAAGAGAAGAGTGAGAGAGTTAGGATGGTGAGTATTTTGCCGTGGTATGACAGTGAAGTGTTTAGAAGGAGAGCCATAATTGCCAATGACTTTATGCATGGGTTATGCATGGAGAGTGGTGTGGAATTTGTGGATGTGTGGAGTGAGTTCGATGGGCAAAAGGATTTATATAAGATGGATTGGTCATATTTGAATGGATTTGGTGTATGGAGGCTTGAAAAAGTGTTGATGAATGAAGTGGAAGTGGATGTGCAGACTCAGGGAAACTAGATTTATTAAGGATGGGGGGGGGGTAGATATGCAGACTTTAGGGAGGCAGACTTTAGGGAATGAGTATAATATGCCTGAGCGAGTACAAAGGACAACAAATCAGAATGGGATAGTTAGTATAAGGCATCAAAGTAGGGATGGGACTAACGGGCTTCTGCAATTCATGTACACTAATGCCAGGAGCATTAGGAACAAGAAGGAAGAGTTTTTGGCTTTGGTTGGCACTTCCAGGCCACAGGTTGTTGGTATTAGTGAAACATGGCTGACAGAAGATGATAAAGCTAGTGGGATTGAATGCGACGGGTATAGCGTGTTCAGGAATGACAAGGAGAATAAAAAGGGGGGAGGAGTGTTATTGATAGGGAATTTAAGGAGAAAGGTGACCACCAGGTGCAGGAACAGTATAAAGCTCAGGCCAGGAAGGTAACAAGGGTGGTAAGAAAAGCAAAAGCGGATTATGAAAAAAATTGGCCATGCAGGCTAAAGAGAATCCCAAACAGTTTTTTCAATATGTTGCAAGTAAAAGGAAAAATGTTCGTGGCAGAATGATTTTAAAAAATGCTGAGGGTAGGGAGGTAACCGAATCAGTCGATATAGTGGAATTACTGAGCGAGCACTTTGCAAGAGTATATCATCCAGGTGGTGACATTGCAGGAATGGAAGAACCAACAGCTTATACTGGAGAGAGTTTATTTTTCACTTGGTTAGACTATAATAAGTTTAGTTTAATCCTTTATCCAAGTGTGAGCAAACAAAGTTTGCACCTGAAAGTATCTTCAGGACTGGGGTAAGGTAGTGCAACACCAGGCAACTCGTTGCAAAGGTGGAGAAAGCTCTCATCACTCCTGTCTCAGTATCTCCCAGGGAAAATAGTTCCGCTGCATAAAGGTAGTTCCAAGGCTGCTGTTGAAAATTACCGGCCAATCAGCATAACAGAAATCGTTATCAAGGTCTTGGAGAAAATAGTCAAGAGGAAAATACAAGATTGGATAGATGAAAATGGGATACTGTATCGGGGACAGCATGGTTTTGTGAAGGGTAGGTCATGCCTCAATAACTTGCTCACGTATTATAACACAGTGATGGCTGAACTGGATAAGGGTAATGGATTTACAGTGATTCTACTGGACCTTGCTAAGGCCTTTGACAGGATACTACATGGAATTCTAATCAGTAAAATGCAGCATACGGGGATGGATATAGGGTTGGTGAGATGGATAGGAGGGTGATTTATTCAGGAGTAGAGTCCACAAGATGGCCTGTGACTAGTGGTGTGCCACAAGGATCTGTTCTTGGACCACTGCTGTTTAATTTGTTCATTAATGATATAGGAAAGGATCTGAGAGGAACAGTTCATTTGTTTACAGATGATGCAAAGTTGGGTAGGGCAATAGTGAATGCAGATGATGTCAAAATTTTGCAGGATGATTTGGATAGATTGGAGGTCTGGGCTAAGGAGAATGGATGTCAATTTAATGTGGCAAAATGTAAGGTTATACATTTTGGGGTGAAAAGATTAGCAGCAGTTTACTACATTGGTGGAACTGTACTCCGGGAAATTAATGAGGCACGAGATTAAGGAGTGTTGGTGGATAAGGAGTTGAAGTTTAGGGGGCGCATTGCAAAAGTGGCCAAATCAGCTCATCAAATCACTTGGTTGCTGAAGAATACGTTGACAAGCAGAGACAAGCATGTTATTGTTCCTCTGTATCGAGCCTTGATAAGACCCCATCTCGACTACTGTGCCCAGATTTGGTCACCTAGGTTTCTTCTTGATGGGGAGGATGTTGAGAGGATCCATAGGTGAGTGACCAAGATGATAGCAGGCCTGTGGAATGAACCTTATGAGAACAGGTTGAGGATTTGTCATCATCATCATCATACGTATCAAGGATTTAGGCCTAGTATGGCCTGTTCCGGCCTTAGAAGTCATCGTTGAATCGTTTAAGAGGACGTCCTGGTTTTCTTTTTCCTAATGGCTTGTACTTTCAAATTACTGAAGGGTTTCTATAAAATTAATTCAGAAGATATTTTTGAGAACAGGGCTGGTTGTGGGAGGACTAGGGGACATCCATGGAAGCTGGGCAAAAGTGTGGTTAGTAAGGGTGTTAGAGCTGGGTTCTTTACTTTTATAGTGGTGAATGAGTGGAATTGACTGCCAGAGTCTGTGGTGGATGCTGTGACAGTGAATAAGTTTAAGGCGAGGTATGATAGATACTGTATGAATGTCGAATGGTTGTGATGAACATGATTTGGGTCCTCCCTCGAGTCTAAGGACTCCCTGGAGTTGCCCGTAATAATAATAAAGTATGCTTAGGCATTGCACGAAAATGGAGTCCTGTTTTGTCTGCATTGTAAATATCCTTGGGAGAATATTCAGCAATAATTTTTGGTCACTTGGTCTTAATCCACACATCAGCTGATAAAAAAATCAGCACTTTTTTCTTCACCGTGAATACACTTGTACACAATATTCCCTCACTTTTTCCACCTGTTAAACCATCCATCAGTCACAATGAAATTTTCTTTGTCCATTGTTTTTGCAAGTTCTGCTTTTTGGTGCATCAAAGGCTCGTTAATCGACATCTACTGATTCAACTTGAGTATCCCTACCAGATCGAGCGCTCTTCTGATCCATGTTCTTATTAGTAAGACCTGAAGTTTCAATGTTTGATTTGTTTTTTAACATCTTACACGAGAGTAGTTGTGAAATTTTTAAATGTACATCCACACTACGCTGACTCATTTTGGGCACATCATAGCACTCCAAACTTCTTTGTTTTTCTTGAAAAGATAAATCTTTGTTTTTTACTTGCTTCTGCATCTTGTTTTTCTCTTACTGAAAGAGAGCACAAAAATAAACTTGAAAAATCACAATTCAACTGTATTTATACCCACCTGCATTTGCCTGGAAGATTTACAGAAGATTAAAATTAAAAGAAGATTAACACAAAAGTCTGATTTCGACAAATGTTCTTTGTCAAATTTTCTCTTGATTAATCCTTAAAGTTCTTAATTCTGAGATGCAAAAGGCTAAACATTCGAGGATTTTGATAACAGTAACAGGAACTTTGATTATAATAGATGGATTATTTTTAATTCATTTTAAATGGTGTGTTTTGGGACAGACTAATTTTGATAACAGTAGCTGACTGATAATATTATCTGAGATCACAATAAATGGATTCTACTGTATTATTATTTCAGTAACCTCCATATTGTCAATAGACTCATGAAAGGCCCACTCAACCAGCAATGTGCTTATCATGACAAACATTGAAGTTATTTACATTTCCTGCATTCATAATGTACTCTGATAATGCATTCTACTCACTAACAGCTCTCCAAATTTGAGCTCAGTAGTTCATGTGGCTGACCGATGACTAATATAGAGGCACCACCGCCTTACCCAAACATGTCAATGTACTTTTTATCATAGCAGCAATATGATTATAATGAGCAGTCTTTGCAACACTTGTGATGTGCCCTCAAAACTTCAGCCCACTGTCTCTCCCATCATTCCAAGATCCGAAATCTCATCCATTTCCTGAAATACAGTTCCGCCAATACAGTACGTAGTCTTATATCTCTGTATCCCAAAGTATGATACCTTGCATTTATTAATATTAAAACTGCAACCCTCCCACTCATTTGTCCAAGCTAAAAGTCTTTTCAAATCTTCCTGTAGAGAATTAACATCAACACTACTCCTGATAATTCTACCTAATTTTGTTGTATAAGCTCTTTTTGTTCTGATATATATCACAGTTGTTTTACAACTTAATATTTTCTTTCACAATTTCTTACTTTTTAGTTATGAATTTTTTATTATTTGGCATGTTTGTGTTTGAGTAGGTAAAATATTCTGTTTATTAATAGGCAAGGTTATCAAGTTATATGGTTAACATTGTCAGCCTGGGCCATATGGATAATGTTATTACTATTCATTCAACAGACTGTGGGTTTCAAATCCCACTATGAACACTTGTGAATATCTAGATGGTACATGAGCTTCATCACCTGGCTTATTTTGGAGGCTTGAAGTGGCTTGAAGTTCAATGTTTGGGAGTTGGATTCCTGGATTGTTTAAACCTTAGCATACACATGGTATTAATGTACTGTAGCTCTACAACCTTTCGTAGATTTGATTTACATAAAAAAAAAAAAAAAGATGCTACTAATTGTTTCTTTATTTTAGGTGGAGAAATTACATAGTCCGAGGAATTTTTACATTTGTAATGATCACTGGCTTTGCATTCATTATATGGTTAGGTCCCCTGGCACTTATAGTCACAGTAAGTATATACCCAGTTTGTTCAAAATTTAATGTTGATTCACTTTATATTTATATATGGGGATTTGAAGAGACGTAAATAATATCTTTGTCAAATTCTTTTAAGTATTTTCTTTTTATTATTTTTAGGCAATTTTTTAGTATGATATTTCTTGTTAAATTCTGTTTATCCGTGATTGCTTTTGTCCATTGCATCTTTAATTACTTGTTTTATTTTATTTTATTTTTTTTGATCTTCCATGAAGGCTTCTGCTTTTTCACATAATATTTTCTTTATTGATCTTTCAGTGACTATTCTTCTCATGCTGGCAAATTACTTACAGCTTTTTTCCTTTTATGTTTGCCACATTTATGAGACATATGAGACATTGCTTTTTTGTTCACTGGAAGTGAACAAAAAAGCAATGTCTCATATTTTTTTTTATTTTATTTTGATTTGAGGTGGCAGAATGCTTTACATATCACTAATTGGATAGTAGTCTCTAGTTCCACCATGATGAATGATGTATAGTAGCATAGTAAACAAGTATGTCAAAATGGCAGCTGTAATAGATGTACATATGAAACCGAGAGTGGTAATTGTGGAAGATATGAGTCTGAAATTCATACCCATCTGAAAAATGTATATGGAGATAATACTATTGACATGATCAGATGCTGTGCTAAGTTGGACATGATGGTCGCATGCAACTCCCACATTAGTGAGTTCAGGCATTAGACATTTTAAAAAAGTGGTAGTCAGAGATGCTTGGATATGGTGTCCTATTTCTGCTATCTGTTTGGCCCTAAGGATACATTCTGAAAACACCATTTTGTGGATGATGAGGAAATGAAACAAACTGACTTTGTTGAAAAATAACAATGCTTGCGAAAGCTGGAGGATTAATCTCTGTAAAAGCCATTATTAAATAAATTACATTTTTTAGGTAAAAAAAAAAAATAGGAGGTTTGCATTTGTATATCACCTCTTGCAGTTAAGAATGAACCAGTTAGTTAAAAACCTGGTTCATTTTCAACTCATTTTGCTTTGTTTTCAGTGACTTCTTCTGTAGAAGGACAGTTCTGCTTTTCTGTAAGTGTCTGTTTAAACTTTGAAAAGAAGGAAACCTTAAAAGGAATTATGCTTGGTATATTAATACATTTAAAAAGAACAAGATATAAATACTTTATTTTAAATTGAACTGTGACAAATAAAAGTTTGCATAGAATTGAAATTAAAAGTTTTATGATTGCCTAAATCATTTCAGCTGAGCACTGGTGAGTTTTATCCTTTAAACCCTGTTGCAGTTTGAATATGGTTGTGTGTGTGTTTTATTTAGTTCAATTGTCTTATCCATTTTCAGTACCATGGCTTAACAATCTGTAAAGGTAAGATGTTAGAAGTGGAAAGATGGTGTTAAGTAGTGTTTGAAGGAAGCATTATTGGACTATATATTTTTTATCAGACTATATATATTTTCAATTAGAAGTGTTAAATTGACAAGCAACATTACTGAGCAGGAACTGTAAAAAAAAAAAAAAAAATGTTGGGAAAGGTATAAAATGGTGATCAGTGGGATTATGAACAGGGGATCAATATGAGAATAGAGGTAGTTGAACTACAGGTGTTAAAGCTATTAACAAATCTCAAATTAATACCTACAGTATGAATATAGCCATGGGACTGGATGAGATATCAGTCTGAGTATTATGGAAAGTTCAAGAGAAATGGCAGTCTCTAACCAGGCTGTTTTAAGTCTCAGCAGTAGTTGTGACCCATGGGAACAAAAAGGAGCAAAATAGTTGCTTCTGTTACATAAAGGAGGCTTTAACATAGAATTAGCAAATTATAGAGTAATTATAATCTCAGGATTATAAGACATTAGTGTACTTATTTTTATTTAGTATCTCAGGTGTGGTGGTGATGGTTAAGATATTAGAAAAATTGGAATTATTGGAAAAGTTCAATAATGAATGGATAAAAATAGGACAATCTGACTTCATGAAGGAGAAGTTTTTCTCTAGGAACTTACTTGTTTCTACAATAAAATAACAGTTCAGTTAGCTAAGAGCAATAGTTACATCATGATATTGCTTATCTAGGCAAAGACATTCAATAGTTATTTGACATTTGTGCATGAAAATCTATTACATAAACTGGACAAATGGTAATGGAGATAAAGCTAGTAACAAGGATAAGAGGGTAGTTGATAAGCAGAAATCAGAGAACCATGTATAAGGGGAGCATCTAAGAGAAATGTATTGGCAGTTTTTTCACTTGGTTATATTATAAATTATATATTTAATTTAATCCTTTATCCAAGTGTAAGCAAACAAAGTTTGTGCCTGAAGTATCTTCAGGACTGGAGCAACTCGTGGCAAAGGTGGACTGACTTCACACCACTTGCCTTAGTATCCCATAATGCAATGCACATCTCCTTGCAGACATGTATAATGCTATGCATTATGGGAAGGGTCACTACCCAGACACCAACATCTTTCTCTAATCCAGAGTAATTTAATAATAAGGTGTGACACCTTTTGGCAACTCGTATATGGAAATATGACTTCTGCATTGCTTCAACCTTGGTATCACCTCTGGGTCTGGCTCCCACTGAAGAGACCTCAATAAAGGTCGAAACCGGTCTGGGTAGTGACCCTTCCCATAATGCATAGCATTATACATGTCTGCAAGGAGATGTGCTTTGCATTATGGGATACTAAGGCAAGTGGTGTGAAGTCAGTCCACCTTTGCCATGTCCTGAAGATACTTCAGGCGCATACTTTGTTTGCTTACACTTGGATAAAGGATTAAACTAAATATATAATTTAAGAGAAATGTAAATGACCACTGTTGCATCAAGACTCTGTGCTTGAACTATTTATTGTTTTGGCCACTGTATTAAGATGCTAGTCTTTATGCCCATTCATTTTGTATATTCTTCTGGCATGTTTAGTTTTTTGTGGGAAAAATTTGAGTTTCTGAGAGGAAAATCCATGCCATCTCTCGATGAGACTAACTTACTTTCAGTTGAAAAGCTCTTATACATGTTCTTCACATTCCAGTTTGGATTTGAACCCACCCAGGTCTTTCCAAACAAAGGACATCTTCAATACTAATTACGGAGACTCTGTTTGTATGTTAATGATATTGTGAAGGATAATTTGAGAAGTTATATTCAGTTGTCTACCAGTGATGGTAAACCATGGAGTGCAGTTGTTAATGAAGGTGATGTGTAGATTCTGCAAGATAAGCTGGAATTTTGGGCAGAGGATAATGCTTACCAGCTCAAAGCATAAAGTGATGTTGCACTTTGGGATTAAAAAAAAAAAAAAAACCAGTATGAAATGATTATTACACAAAATTGAACTGCAAGAAATTGATGAAATTAGGGTGTAATGGTGAATATTCAGTTAAAGTTCATAGGACATATTACAGAAGTGAGTGAATGTAGCTCAAAGGATCACTTGGTTGTTAAGAAACATCCTGACAAGCAGGAATATAAGGTCTTGATACCATATCTGGACTATTATACATGGATTTGGTTGGCTACATCTCTTGGTGGAAAAGATTGAGTCTGGAAACAGGTCTATGGTATGTTCTGCATGAGGATTGATTGAAGGTTATAGAGTTTAGCTAATAATATGGCATAAAATAGAGGATTTTGATAAGGATATATAAGTTGGCAGAGACTAAAGAAAGGTTTAATATGTGACTGGATGAGAGAGAACAAGGAATCACCCCTGGAGGTCATGTAAAGCTATAGTTAGTGTTAGGACTAAAATTTTTGCTTGGAGAAGAGTGAATGAGTGGAATGGTTGTCAGAGGTGATCATGAGTACTTTGTTGGTGAATCAGTTGAAGGAGAGTATCATCTGCATTATGTGAAGAATGGTTCCTGCAGGCCTCCTATGATGAATATATCACAGAATACAAGCTCATGGACTTCATGAGCTTGTATTCTGTGATTTTACTTATTTCAGATATTGATTCTATAGATTTACAGCAGATATGAAGTAAACAGTTTCATTTTCTTGCAGCTTTCCTCATGTAATACAGTGTTCTGTACTACTCCCCCCCCCCTCCAAGAACGAATCTTTTAATGAGGCATTTGAGCCAATTTAATCAGCTGATATGTATTTTTTCAGGTGTGATTAATTTTTGGTTGAAAACAGTTTTGTCTTCTAGCAGAGTTTACCAAGTGCAACTATATTGTTCTTAGTCACATTTTTTAAACCTTTTTTAAATATGAGGTTTTAATATTGTTTAATACTTTTTAAGTAATAATCATTTTTACAGTTCTGTTAATTATTCTGCTATAGTTAAATAACAAGATATGTGTGATGTAAGGTTATTGATCCATAGATCTGTTAGTTTAGACTTTTTTTCCCTTCCAGGAGAGAATAAAACTGAACTGTTGCATTCTGATAGTATATTATATGCAAAAAATTCAAAACACTTGAATATATTAGCTTAGATAAAATTCACAGCTTTGTAGACAGCATTCAATGGAACATACATTAAAAATTAAAGTAGGGTAAATGTTTTTTTTTTTTTTTTGAAATGTGAATTCCAACCAAACATCTACAAACCTAAAACATTAGTACCATGGGTGACTTGTTATTATTTAGGATCTCTGATGGAGTTATGAGATTCATTGCGAGTGGCTCAATTCAGACAACTGCATCATATTATACCTTAAACTCGTTTAATGTTTGTAGTCTCATCACTATCTCGGGCAATGTATTTCAAGGACCTACTACTCGCCATGCAAAAATAGCTATTTCTGTCTTTTGCTGCTTTCAGTGATGACTTCTTGAAACTAACATTTCAGTCTTGATATCATTTTTGTTACTCAATTTGCACTTGTAATGTGTGCAGATTTGGGCAAAGTAATCCAGATATGGCCCAGTCAGAGCCTTGTACAATAGAACCACCATCCTCTTATCTTTTTTTCACATGACTCCCACTCATGAAAGTTAGTAAACCTATAGTACATTAGTATTCTGAGTTGGCTAAGAATTTTTTTTCTGTTTTTACTAATTTTATATATATTCATGTTTTTTAAAGTTATTTTATACATAAACCAGAAACCATGGAATATTTTCAAGTCACTTCAGTCCTCCAACAAGCATGGTGGCAGTGGACTTGCACTGGTAGATGAAATTCATTTCCCTCTGTGCCAATTTTAGGGATCACCTTTGTGTCTGCAAGTTAATCTTCTTATCCCTTCTGTTATTTCATAGTCCTCTTGGATGTTTTCACCATGTTTACAATATGTTCTCTGAACTTCAGATTTCGGCCAACCATTTGGCTGAAATCTGAAGTTCAGATGCACCTATGATCTCAAAATAAAAAACTTTACACTTAAGTTGTGCAATCATTTTGGAAAAACTCCTCATTTATATGTCCTCCCAAAAATTCATAAAGAAGGTTACCCAGTAAGACACATCTTGAATTGTATTGATTCTCCAACCTATAGAATTGCTAAAGTTCTGTTTTGTTTATTAACTGCCCGTACTGGACAATCCAGATCATTCATCAAGAATTCCACACATTTTCTTGAGAAAATCAAAGATATTCAAATAAAAGAGTCAGATTTGTTAGTTAGCTTTGACATTGTTTCCCTCTTTACCAACATTCCATTATCCGACACTGTTAATTTACTTTATGATGATCACACTCCTGATATTGCAGAGTTTTTGAATTTGTTATAGAATCAGGATATTTCAGCTGGAAAAAGAAGATCTATAGACAAGTTGAAGGCATTGCCATGGGTAGCCCTCCGTCTCCACCTTTGGCAAACTATTTTTTGAACCATCTGGAATATACCTTCTTCTCGTCCATTCATCCCCAACCCTTTCATTGGTTTCATTATGTTGATGATGGCTTTGCTGTTTGGCCTCATTCTGAAAATTAATTTACCACTTTCCTACAACAGATCAATAGCCTTCATCCATGCATTCAATTCACCATGGAAAAAGAAAAGGCTGGTAGTTCACCATTCTTGGACATCCTTCTTATACACACAGCCTCCAGTAATTTATCAAACCAGTGTTTATCGAAAACCTACATTTACTGGTAGATACATTCATCAAAAGTCTGCTCACCACACCTCTCAAAAAATTGGTGTTATTAAGTCTTTAATTAATAGAGCACATGATATGTGTTCCTCTCCCTCAAGCTTACAACAAGAACTTCTCACTGTCAAAACGTTAATGGAATTCAATGGTTACAACCCTAATCAAATCTAGCAGATAATTGTCTCCTATGTTTCAGCATCTCAGGATTCTTCAGCAGACTGCAGGATTCCAATCCCTTATATTTCTGGCATCTCTGAACCGATTGGTAGAATTTTAAAGAAGTATCTCATTCCCACATATTTTCCAATCAACAAAATTTCTCATCTGTTTGCCATCTCAAAGGACAAACTTATCTCTATCATTAGCTGGCATTTACCAGATACCTTGTGAATGTAATCTAAAATACTTTGGGCAGACAGGCCGTTCTGTGGAAAAAAGAATTCATGAACATCAGTATTATATTGAATACATGAAACCTCAAAAGTCTGGTCTGGCACAACATAGTATTGCCACTAAACACCATATCCAGTGAGATGAAGCTTGTCTTCTCCATAGAAGCAGGTTTAAATATGAATGCCTTTTCAAAGAAAGTTATGAAGTCCTTTTACATCAGCCATATCTGAAACTTATCCCAACACAGCATCACCAGAGTTCAAGATCGGCACTATCAACATAAGAAGCCTGAATGGCAAAGAAATGGAGCTAGCTGAGGAATTGGGTAAGTACCAGATCGACATAATAGGGGTGACTGAAACAAAAGAGACAAAAACTGGTGAGATCTTTCAGAGCAATAAATACAAAATGTTATATTCAGGCAATGACAATCAAGGAAACGAAGGAATAGCCATAGTATTCAACACTAAATACAAACCTAATCTTCTTGAATGGCAGGCAGTCTCAAGTAGAGTGATGTGGGCAAATATGAGAATGGAGAACTGGACAATGAGACTTATTTGTGCCTATGGTCCCACAGAAGGTTCTACTAAGGGAGCAGTGGAGGAATTTTTTAAGGTTTTAGAGAAAGCAACTGACACAATGAGAAAGGAAAAGTTGGTCCTTGTTGGGGATCTAAATAGCAGAGTAGGAAATGATAGTCAGACATACAAAAAATTTTGGGAAAATTTGAAGAAAAGAGCAAAGCTAATAATAATGGCAAATACCTGTTTGATTTCTGCTCAGGACGTGACTGGTTATTACTAACACAATGTTCCAACAAAAAATGTGCACAAATTTACATGGAGAACAGAAGAAAGGAATAACAAAAGTCTCATTGACTTCTTTATTGTTAATAGTGATGTTTTCCCACTGGTGCAGGACACCAGAGTGTACAGAGGATTTGAAATTAGAAGTGACCACCATTTAGTCTTGAGCAGGATAAAATTGAATTTCATATTGAAAAGAAGAACATGTAAGAAAGTTTTAAACAGAACAAAAGTTGAGCAGCTCTGAGATGTGAACTGTAGACTAAAATACACAAACATTATTAATGAAAAAATGAAAGAGTTTGAGAGCAGGAACCAAACCTTGGAGATTCAGTGTCAAGCCCTGACGAAAACACTAATTGATTCAGCCAGAGAGGCATGTCGTGAGGTTGTATGCAAGGATAGAAAAATCAGAACTCCATGGTGGACACAGGAAGTTAAAAAGGCTATGAAGGAAAAGAAGAAAGCATATCAAAAGTTCCTGTCAAATAAGTCACCTTGTGCTCTTAGAGAATACAGAGACAAATGTAAGAAAGCTAAAAAGTGTATAAAACTGGCTAAACAAAGTCATAGGAGGACTTTGGTAAGAACATAGAAAATAAATATCAAGAAGGTAACAAGATATTCTGGAGGTTGTCGAAGAAGTTCAGAAATGGAGGAAACAGTGGTGTAAAAGGAATTAGAGATGATAAAGGTGACATGAAAACAGGAGAAAAAGATATCCTTGAAGTATGGAGTAATTACTTTAAGCAACTGCTAAATGAAACAAGCAGTGATGACAGCATTGTGATAAAAAAAACACTGACCAGGCATGCAGTTAAGAATAAATATCCATACTTGAAGTAGAAAAAGCCATCACAACTGAAATGTGGAAAGGCAGCAGGAGTAGACTACATTCGACCAGAAATGCTCAAGTATGGAGGTATAAAAGTTGTACAGTGACTGCACTGCATAGTTCAGAAGGCCTGGACAGAGGGGACGAATTCCAAATGATTGGAGTAGAGGTCTCATAGTACCCATATATATAAATGGAAATAAAACTGAATGTTAAAATTACAGAGGCATTTCATTACTGAGTGTTCCTGGTAAGATATATGCAAGTATACTTGAGAAACTGTTGAGAAGGATTGTGGAAGAGCAGCTTGGTGAAGAACAAGCTGGATTAAGGTAAAATACAGGCTGTCAGGATCAGATTTTCACTTTACAACATATAGTTGAGAAATCATGGGAATATAACAAAGATCTTTATCTAAGTTTTGTAGATCTGGAAAAGGCATATGACAAGGTGCTAAGAGAGAGGCTATTCCAAACGCTACAGTTATATCGTGTTAATGGGGCATTATATCAAGCAATACGTAGTCATTATTTGTGATGTAAGTCAACAATTAGAATTGAAGGAAGTACAGGAAGATGATTTAATGTTAAATCTGGTGTCAGACAGGGATGTACATTATCCCATCTCTTATTCATTGTCTATATGGATCACATTATGAAGGAAAGTGGTATTAAACCTGATATCAAAATTGCAGGTGTTAATCTCGGCTTTATGCGGATGATGTTATACTTCTAAATAAATCCACTACAATTCTGCAAGATTTCCTGACTAAATTGAATAACTGTTGTAATAAATATGGTATAAAGGTCAGCATTAAAAAGACAATGGAAATAGGCAGAAACATTGAAAATATCAACTCATTGTGAATGGAGAACTTATAGAAGGCACAATTTTTAGTGAAGATCAGTGGTGGCCGTTGAAAATTTTAAGTGGGGGTGCTGCATATATAAAAAAACCCACTTTTTTTTTCGTAATCAGTAACAAATTTATTAATAAATAAATTTACATATTAAAAATTGCTTTATTAAAAATATTTCATCCTCACCATGAACAAACACCAATAATAAAAGTTTCGTATCAATAGCAATGACAAGTGCAAACGAATATCGCCGTTAGATCGCAGTGTATTTGTTTCATGTAACGAAAATTGAAAAAATATAACTCTTTTCATATTTTCAACAGTGACACTCATCATAATTCAGCCTTGTATCTATAATAAATAAATAATTATGTTATTTTAACAAAATAAAATAAGATTTACAAAAAATTAGTTCACCACGAACATGCACCAATAATAAATGTTTCATATCTCACATAAATAACGAGCATAGGCATAAGATACACTGCCCAAGCGGCAGTGTATCTTATGCCTTGTATCTAATGACGTAACGTGCAACAACAGCAAATGAATATCGGCGTTAGATCGCAGTGCATTTGTTTTGTGTAATGATAATTGAAAAAATATTATTCTTTTCTTATTTTCAACAGTGACATTTGTCATAATTCAGCCTTGTATCTATAATAAATAAATAATTATATGTTATTTTAACAAAATAAAATAAGATTTACAAAAAATAGTTCACCATGCACATGCACCAATAATAAGCGTTTGATATCTCACAGAAATAAGGTGCGTAAGCATACTACAAAAACACTGCCGTTTGAGCAGTTACAGTTGGGAATGACTTAACATGCAATGATAAGAGCAAACGAATATTGCCGTTGGATCGCAGTGCATTTGTTTCGTAATCTAAAGTGTTAATTGAACAATTCCAATTATTAACTATTCAATCAATATCAAACCATAAGCTGTAACCTTTAACATGTTGTACTGCATTTATATAATGTTGTAAGCGTTGTTATTATTTATAAACACAAACAAAATTTAATTTTTTCATTTTTTCCTTGGGGGTGCTGCAGTGTCGCAGTGCTTATGTACGGGCTGCCACTGGTGAAGATGGTAAATTAAATATGGAAATAGACAACAGAATCAACAAAGCTGGTATGGTAGGAAGTCAACTGAATAAATTTATATGGAATAAGAGAGAAATTAGCTGTATACAAGACGGCGTTTAAACCAATTTTAACTTATGGATCTGAGAGCTGGGTTAGGAGTAAAACACTTGACCAAAGACTAGAGACCACAGATATGAGAGTCCTGAGAAAGATTAGGGGCATGAACAGATGGCATCAATGGCAATATCATATTAAAAACGAGGATATTAGGAAAGAACTTTATTGTCAGCATCCAGGAATGCATCAGCAGAGCTAATCTTAGGTGTATGGTCACTTAAGCAGAATGGGAGAGGAAAGATTAGCAAAACAAGTGTTGTCTGCCAGGTTGGCAGGAAAAAGACTCAGAGGAAGACCAAGATATAGGTGGATTGGTACAGTAAAAAGTGCCTTAGAAGACAGAAATATAAGACCTGTTAATATTGGAGTCTTGACATTTAACAGACTGATTTGGAGGAAAATTGTAGATAGGAAGTTAGTAATGATGTAAATTTTTTCATGTAGTACTATCATATCCTGTACACCCCTTGAGGGTATATATATCAGGAATTTGATGATTATGATATCTGAATCGGAATGATCGTCTCTCTCTCTCTCTCCTCCCCCCAAAAGTTTGGGAGATTCTTATTTTATATAACTGTCAAAAATAGTTTTTAATAATATTATTTATTAATATTCATTTCTAGCATGCAGCAACAGCTCTAAACCACTGACTGCTATATGTAATTTGTATTTCTGTTTCTTTGATTTGCTCGTTTCTATGCACTGATGTACTGTTATTTTCAGTATGAAATATTTGTACTTTCATTTCATTAAAGTTAATTACTGTTATTGTTTAATTTATTGTTTATGATCATGCCACATGTACCTTTTATAAAGATTAGAAACATACTCTTTGGTATGTACATCCATCTGCCACCCTCATAGTCATATCGCTAGTTTCATATTCATGTCCATTTGTTCCAATTTGTATAACAGAATTCCATATGGTAGCCTATCAGATGCTTTTTCAAAATCCAACATTATCATCATATAGCCTTTATCTATCTGAGCTGTCACTATTATAAAAAGTTAGTAAATTATTAAGACATGACCTACCCATCACAAAGCCATGTTGTCTAAGATTGAGTATTGTATTCTTATCCACCAATTCCTGATGTTTGGCCTTGACAAACTTCTCCAATACTTTTATCACCATTCTCAAGATACTCATTGGTTTGTAATTTGATATCCCTGATCACTCCCTTGGGACTTTGTGAGAACTGACTTAAGTTAAATATCTTAGTCAGAGGCAATACCAATGCCTTGCACATTCTTGCAATGCTTGACAAATATTTTATCTAATCACACAGCCATATTTGCATTGAGATTCTGTAATTGAGGTTGATAAATTGGAAGTACTTTTAATTCATCAACCTCTATTTCCACATCTGTCACTGCAATATCCTAACCTGGATGACAAACTCTTGTAAAGTAGTATATGTAGTAATTCAACAATTCTGTCTCTTTCTGTCAACCTCTTCCAATAGCACTCGTTCACGTTATCCTTCCATAGTCATTCTTCCTTTCACTCACCACTAGCAACAGAACTCTCTGAGCTTTCCTTATGCCTACTTGGATAATATCCTTTCATAATCTGATTTTGCTTTCTTACCATGCTGATTATCCTCCCTGCTTCTGCTTTTTACCACTTATCAGCTCGCTGATCAGTTCACTTCTTATGTATGCTCCACGACAGTTTCTTTTTTGCAGCTCCTGCTTAATGATACTACTCATCCATATCTAACTCATGCTTGATTTATCCTCTTGACCTTGATTATACAATTTAATATTGTTTCCTTCATATTTCCTTGTAGATTTTTATGCCATGACACTGCTTTGAGCAGCCTCAAAAGCTTATCATAATCACCTGTCTTTTTGTGCTACATATACTCCTTGATGATTGAAAATGCTCCATTTGGCAACATCCTCCCCATTTGGAAGAAGTATGGCTGCCTTGGTTATTAACAGATCTTCTGATGTAGCTCTCAAACCTTGAGTCTCTCTTCCATATGCTGTTTGAAGTAATTACCTTAGTAGATGAATAAATTTAATTTCTTTGAGCTTCTTTCAAGAAGGTTCTATTCTTGCTGTCTGGATTCTAAGATTTCAGCTTATGTTTTTGGTATGCTTCAGATCTCTCACAAAATCATTCAGTTCTGCTTAGGTTATTAAATGAGGTGCTTGCTATAGCCATGCTTGTTATAGGCATTAGTGAGATTGGCTAACAGCAGATGATGCAGTTACAGGGATAGAATGTGAAGGGAGGGTTTAGTATTTTAGGCTGAATAAGTTGGAGGGAGGGGTACTACTGATGATAACAGATGAATTGTAGCCAAAAAGAATAGGTGAGAGGGGAGGGCTGCTCGTTTAAAGCAGTATCGTGCGAGATTGACGCCAATAAGACAAAATACAAGCTCGGTTACTGCTATAGGCAGGGAGGAGGATCCAGCGATGATCAGGAAGACATGCATCAGCAAATTAGTACAATGAGTTCAGGTCAAGTAATTATTATGGGAGACTTCAATTATGGGGATAACATGGCAGAAAGGAAATGCATTGACGGAGAGAGAATTACTTGTGGCAGCATGTGGTGGAGGAGAGTTTGGGCAGGAGAGTATTGGATCTGGTTATAGAATCAGAAGAGCTATCCATAATCAAGGTGGTCATGTTGCCTCTGATTAGGGAGAATGACCATGTGGTCATGACTTGGGTTGTTGTAAAGCATGAAAAATATTCTGTCAAAAAGCCTTAGTATGTGGAACTACAAGGCAAGTGATTATGAAAAGCTTAGGAGGAAGTTTGAAGTTGCGTCAGGGCATAAAAGACCTGTAGGAGAAGGATGGACGATAGTTAAGTGGCATCTGGAGGAAGCAATATCGGATTGTATACCT